>NW_020272754.1:0-18214 GCF_003268045.1 Sipha flava
ATCAGCGTACCGTCCGTGACGTGAACAAAATAATATCTCGGTTATTCGATCGTTACGGATTTCGTTTCACCAACGGTTCACGCGAGTGGCGCACGTTATTAATGGAGGGGAAAAAAAAACTAAATACCTAGAACCCGTCGAGATCTCTCCGCCACGTCGGATAACTGCGGTACAACATCCGCGACCCGGACTCGCAACGTCCGAGCGCAAACGTCCATCGGATTGCGGTGAAATATTGAATCGACAGTAACCTGTGGTGGTTTGAACGGCGTCGATATTACAAACCGTACAACATATGCCGGATACGCGGGCAAACGACGGTTCCGGTTTTGGAAAAATGTCAATATGTCGGCCGACCGCGGCTGTGGTCCTCGCGCTGCGGTCGCGGTCGGACGCGAACAACACCGAGCGTCAACATTTTTCCCCGTTTCGGGTTCTCGATTCGTCGACTTGGTTGTTTAACGTACAACCGTGCAAACAGTTGTGCGGTCATCAAGTCCAAGGCTTGAAAATCGATTGGGGGTAGGGGAGGGGGAGGAAAGATCAGCAGGGAACCCTGATGAATCCTTAACCGTTGTGCGCACCAACGTTCCATTCTTATCGTCAGCTAGGGCCGTTAATAGTCGACGATCGTAAAACAATACGAATTTTTTAAAACCGTGTGCTACGCGTTTCTAGTCGATCGGTAATTTTCGTTCTGGGCGATTGTTCTGAGCAAGCCGTCGAACGTTCCGGCGAACTTTTCGCATTACAGTTGAATTCAGGCGCTTTTCAGGCACTTCGTCACGTAGGCGGGCCGATTCCTCTTGCTTCCATCACACGTTAAGCCAGGATTATCTTCGCTAACAAACTGTACGAACAAACGATGGGTGTGCCACGCCGAGAAAGTCCGAGGCGCACCGCGATCCTGCCGAGGTTCGAGTGTTTTCAAATCTAATGTACCGTTCCGCGCACGTTTATTCCATGTCGTATTGCCCAAAACCCATACGCGACCACAGGTTACAATTGATTATTTCGTCGAGACCACGATTCCGTGAACGGAAAGGGACAGGCATTGTTGAGTCTGTTGCGATTAATATCTGCCACACTAATTAAACTGGATCGTACTGGTGAGATCGAGTTCGAAAGTTTTTAAATTGTTAACGTCCAGTTTTTTTTTTTTCTCTCTAAGAAAAGCGCTCGACCCACGATCCCGAAAAAACCTTTCTCGTCCACAGTACACGGTTATCATTGTGTTCCACTAAAACAATAATGACAACGATACGATTTTCATTACACGTTTTATTACGTTTTATTTACTGCTCACGATATTTTTACGTACTCGAAAAAATGTTCAGAACTCATTTATTGTAAGCGGAAGAAAAAAATATTATTTCTTACTACGTAAAATTTTCTTGCGATTTATTCATTTAAACTTAAAATAATTCTTAGCGTGGGACGCTAAGTTGTTTTGCGTCCGCCATCCGGTTACTTTTAAAATGATCTATACAAAATGTAGTCCTTACAGCAGTCTGAAACTTTTAAAAATTAAAAAGAGGGACAACGGTCAGGCTATACAAATACATAATTCATCATGGCAAAGCACTTTTTAATATTACGCTGTATTCTTTCCAGATTACGTTTGAGATATTTTTAATAAATAATGAAAAAAAAAGAAAATAAAAATTAGTAAATGGTGAACTTTCATAAATCGATGTAAACATAAATATTTTATAGATAGAAATAAGTATATAAATGCTTGGCCTAAAGTTTTATTAAAATTTTAAATGTACGACCGGTTTTTAATTAAAAATTCATCATTGGGTATACACGAAGTCAGTGAAATCGCGACTAATTAAATAATATAATAACTATAATAAAATAGTGATATGTTTATAGTAAATAAAAAAAATATAACTCACTGACATACATTCAAAAGATAAACGAGTTGCAATAATTCTTGATATTATGATAAGAGTATAAAAGATTTATTGATTTATTGATTAAAAATCAAACCGCAATTACGTAATATAATTTATTAAGAGCCCGCGTTGATCCACATAACCTTGTTGTATTTCAACAATTATTTCTTCTTCAGTAGTTAATTATTTCTAATAGTTCTCAAATAATGGTGTCAGTACTGTTGTTATGTTTTACAAGTTAAAATATTATAATAATTGATGAAACTCAGTATTTTTAATAAAATGGTCCAATCTTTTTAAATATGTTTTAGTAATCATAAGAAGTTTTGAATGTAATTGATTGGGTCGGTGACATAATAATATTAACTGATGTATAATCGAATGCTTATGTTGTACTTTAAAATGAACATTTTTGTAACCGCCATAATATTAGAAAATTACTAATTTTACAATTGAGTAAATTATTAAGTTAAAAGAGTACGGCAATGCTGACATGCGGTGTCATCGAACACTACCGCAGTCTGAAGAGTTGGCCCATAGAGTGCAGTACCTATTATGCGAAATAATTTACATTAACGATAACAATAACATTTGTAATATTCACATCGCACTAAAATATTGTATTACTACTGTTAATTAACGTTATTATTTAAATGATTAAAGTTTTAAAATTATAAATAATAATAATAATAAAAACTTAAACAATGAAACAGATTATTTAATAATTTATTAAATGTATACTTCAGTTATATTTCAAAAAGTTTTGTACTGTAAAATGCTTTTTTTGTTTTTTTTTTTTTTATTTTTTGTGTTTTTTCCAAAAAGTCTATTACCATAAATTATTAATGGTTTACCAAAATATCAACTTGTTTTTAATATTTCATTTTTAATTAGTTTCTGGTTTATCATTTAATCGGTAACCGAATCAATTATGAAAAACAAAAAAACACTAAATTATTTGACATATCAGTTAAGAGTATTAAACTTTTTTATCATCAAGGTTAATTCATTTTTTTATCATTGTCATAGAAAAACGCTTAGTCATTAATGTTTATATTATTTCTCTACAAATTGGGACTGAAACTTATTAATTCTCGTAATTCTAAACAATACGAGAAACTATTTAAATATCGTGTATGTTTAGCACTCGCGTGTCATACAAAATGCCATCGTAGGTCGCTTATGATGTATTGACGTCGGTTGGTTACCTGCTTTGGTTGCGGTTCAATATGTAAAGAAAGAAATATTTCTTGAACAGTATTTGCTCACTTTGGGCTTATGCAAACTAAATTCAAGTAAGTCAATTAAAAGTTTTTGGTATAATACTGAAGCGTTTTAACCAGGGAAATACAGCTGTCGGATAACAATAGTTGATCCTTTGTATATAAAGGGTTATTCTTCATGTTACCTGTAATTTAAAAGTTTTGTAGCGGAGATTGGTATAATGTAGAATTTGTAAACATTGTTTTTATTTTCCAGTTCAACTGTACACCACATTGGTTTTATTTAATGAAATAATTGTGTATTTTATCGTACTACAATCGAAAGTCCTTATAACACTCTTATGAACTTTTCCATCTGAAAACATCTAAAAACCACAAACTTGAAGATTTTAATGTATATTGATTTATATAAATACTCCATACATTCGTAAATAATACTCAAAATCTGTGTTGTTATAAACTCTAAAAGTTTATACACTTAAAATGTTTATTTAACTTGAAAATTTTTATAACTGAGTAAAATGTTTTGAACTTATAACGATGGGTAAAATGATTTAGGATCAAGGTTTAAGACAGCAGTATTCAGCCTTACGATCCACAGAGCCACATATGACTCGTTACTTATTTGTTTGAAATAAAACGATATATTTAAAAAAAAATAGTAAAAATATCATCAAATATAATTTTTTTTTATATTAATTTTCAAGTTCTTTTAAATATTCTAAAAATAAAATTATTATAGTAATAATAATTATCAACCAAAAAAATGTATAATTTACTGATTGATTTTCGTTAAAAAATCGACAATTAATATTGTATGAACGTTTTTTCTGACAGACATTTTCAAATTTGAATTTTAAGATTTAATGTCCATATGAATCGTGTACTTAAAATAGTGCACTGATCAAACTAATGCGTATTTACAATGAGTGCCTCAATCTGTAATCTTTTTTAAGATTGAGATTTTTCGTACTTTTTATATTTGTTTATCCGTTCGAAGATAATTGTTTACTTAAGTGGTACACCGAGGAAAAAAGTTTGGGTGTCACTTACGCTATTAGCTATCTTGAATCAACAATTTCTGTTCTTAAAACGTTACACATTAAGTGTTTGGTACATATTGATAGGTAGCGAAATAAGTAAGTAGAGTAAAAAAAAAGGTCTTTATTGAAGAGGAAACAATAATTTGTTGCCTCAATCATAATACAAAATACCATAAAATGTATTTATATTATTTTCTGAAAGAAAAAAACACTCTAATTGAGTTCTGTTTAAAATCAAGTTGTTAATAAATATTCAATACAGTTCCTTTTATTTTAAAAGAGTCGTAGTCCTTCCGTTCGAAAATATTTAAAAATTATTTTGTGAATACCTGAATTTATACAAACAATATTAATTTGTTATCTTAACAATGTGAAATATATATATTTCCATACTATCTGTTTGTATCCGAATGGATGTATCATGTCGATAATTTTTGAACCATTTTAATTTTATATTGGATAGTGAATATTACTAACAATTAAATATAAAATACAGTGACATATAAAAATACATAAAAATTTAAAAAGATAACAGTGAAGAATTAACTACCGACCTAACCGATATTAAAACGTAAAGTTCATTGCTTTGAAAAATAAATATTATTTAAAATGAATAATTAAAGCAGCTAGATATGATGTTACATCATTTAATAAGCCGGAGTAGAATACTTCTACATGAAATTTAAATATAAATGATTTATTTATAATCCGCATAATGAATATCTGGCTCGTCTAAAAAAAATCCCGTGGGACGAGAAGTATTTCAAAATTATGTCTTTTTTTTTTTAATTCCTGTGTGGTAAAAATACAATATTCAGAAATTATGATAGTAAGTTCTATATCATATTTATAAATAAGTATCCTTGGAAATTTTATTTATCGTTTTATTCTTATACAGTTATTATTTATTAGTTACAAGTATTATTAGAAGAAGAAGTTAAAACTTTTTCTATTTCGAAAAAACAATGCTGTAAATGATCTTCATCATAACTGATACTTTACAAGCTGGCTCAAACCGAATGTTTCGGCAAACTGAAAATTTATACGAAATCACTATTATTTTTAATTCGAATCCGATAAATATCGTGTTCGGAAACGAATTTTATTGTATCCGGTTACGTTAAAACGAAAGAAAAAATATACGATCAATTTTTTATATTAAAAGTTTATGTGATTTACTCACCTTTTTCAACGTTTTTGTTATTATCGTGATCACTAAGCGATGGAAAATTCAAAAGCTATATTTTTAAATCAATTTACGACTTGTTTTCCATATCAATTAATCGATGATGATGAAAAATATTTTGTTGTGACAAAAAGTGTTGATCGAAAAATATACGGTTACAATAAGAAATACAGTAACGCTATCAATAAATTGTTTAGAATCGAAAAATGTTTCAACTCGTCTGGTTGCGATTTACATACTAAGCGTGGTCGAATTTAATTTTCTACGAAACGTGAATAAATGTCACCCTTAAAGTTAGTGAAAATACTCGCACACGGCATTAAATTAACTCGATTTTCACAAGCAACAATACGTGGTTGAATACATCATTTGATAGCGCATAGATAACTAACGGAGCAGTTTATTAAAATTGCATTGCAGAAGAAGTTAAAAAACTGTTCTGCATTTCTTGCAATGTCCATTTTATGTCATCATTTGGCCGTAGCGGTAAAGATTTTGATAAATGAATTGTGTAGAATAATTCTCGCAGGGCGTGGTTGTATTCGGGATGATTTTCGACGATAATTTGTCATCGGCAGAACTTTGGCCGAGGCATCGAATTCAGCAATTTCTGTCTGATTACCGAGATCAAAGACGTGTTGGTATAAAAAACGATGTGCGCGTAGCATGAAAGCGTATACACCCCTTGAAAATTTTTCCAACACTTCCGAACGGTTCGGTTAGTCGAGAATAGGTCATATTATTTTCCATCCAGAAAAATACGGACGAAAAGTGTGAGATTAAATGTTTCACGCCGGAGATATGTACTTTTTACGTAGCGTACGGTTAAAACCTCTAAGACTCGGAGAATATTCGTCGACGGCATGTAAATATACTTCTTGCACACGGTCCTGTGGTTTAATTTTTTTTTTTTTTTTTGAAATGTTAGACGACTGAAATGTTAAGCACGACATGTTGCAAACCACCAGTTACAATATTAAAAGAGAGTGGAACAGGAAAATGGTTACACGTGATTTTCGAAATCATTAACGAACCAACAATGCGTCGGCCGCAGACCTGAATAACCAAAACAGCCAGGAATTTCGAGTTTTGTTTTTGCGGAAAATATTGTTAAGATCGTCGTCGTCGATTCCGTTTTGAAATTATGTTGATTACTGTAAAATGTTGTGATCAGGGCCTTAGCAATGGGGTGGCAAGAGGTGCCTACGCCCTAATTCCTGGGATAGCGCAAAAATGAAAATCTTACATCTTATGTCACACAAATTATGGGATGGGTTATATGAGAAAGCTTGTAAAGGTTTTAATCAGATAATTAACAGTTTAAACAATTTAAAACTATGTTTATGCTATTTTCAATTAATAAAATGGACTGTAAATTCAATACTATAGCAGTACATGGCTGCGTCAATAATAAAATATGTAATCAGGAAAACTGCAAAATAATTAAAATAATTGGAAAAGTTCGATATTTGGGTATTTTATAACAACTTAAAATGGAATTTTCATATTAACAATTTATTAGGAAAGCTACATTTTATTACATTTAAATTGATCAAACTCAAAAACGTGGTACCTAAACAAACAATGAAAATAGTATATTTTGCACTATATCGATCAAATTTCCAATATGGTCTATTGTTATGGGGTGACCATCGGGATAACATATTAAATGCACTAGTAGTTAATCAAAATAATATGGTCAGAATTTGCCTAAATAAATTCACTCTAGAAGGATCTACGGAAGCGAAATATAAAAAAAACTTGGTGTTTTGCCAATAAGGTTTTTATATAAAAAAATTTCTATTATGTACATGGTTAAGAAATTTAACTTAGATAATTATGATAAGAGTTGAGGAAATTTGATTTGACTGTGAATTATACAAATAAATCTTTTGGTCAATGTCTTGTTGATTATCTTGGACCAACGTTTTTCAATTCTATACCTTTTGAATTAAAAAAAAATAAATAAATATTTGGGGATGAAAGTACTAATATTAATGGCTTGGTGTATAAATATTTATTTCTCGATTTAAATAATGAGTTGTTGTAATTTTATTTTATATTCTAAGCTTTATAAATATTAATCTATGAGGTTTTATTTGTGTATCTCAGACTAATATGTTTATTTTATATTTCTCTTTTTATCTTTATTTTATTTACAAAATCTTTAACGTCCTTCGTATCAACTAAAGAAATCATTGTAAATAATATCTGATAAGCGTAATATTTTTAGATACGTAAGGGCACATTTTGAAGTTTCGCCCCGGACGCAATGTTCGGTTGCTACGGCACTGGTTGCGATCCCAACGAGCCGCTGAAACGATTTACTTTACGTCACATCTTTCGCTTGTTTTTTTTTTTTTTTTTTTTTTCGTTTGTCTTCTTGCAGTTTCGCATAACGTTATACGTCAACCGTCTCCTTTGACACAAAATCATTTTCCGGACGACGGCAAAAGGTGCGCCGAGGCTGTTTCGAGCGCATAATCCGGTGTTTTGACCGACGGAATTCACACCGCGCGCGATGCCCATAACCCTTGTCACGTCAACGAGGCGTGACGCGGGAAACATTCCCGACCTTCCGTGGCGCGAAAATCGTTCGCCCGTCACGCGTCTATCGTTTCCGCCAGTGCCGGCCCGACGGTTTTCGAGGCCCGTTGGCAGACATTTGCGGGGCCCAATATATATATATACAATATTAATTTATTAATCTATTGATTGCTTATAATTGTTTATGATGTTAAATACGTAAAATGAAAATGTAAAGTTTCCTTCGGGGTTATGGGCATAACCCGGCGTTAGTCGCGCTATGGTCAAAACGACCGCACTTCTTTTAAATGTTTAATAAAACATTTATGGTATGTTATATATTTTAACCATTGATACTCGGTATACCTTTCAATAATGTTATTAAAAATTATATTATAATATTCCAAGTATATTTAATTTCATATATATATATATATATATATATAGATATATAGATTAAATTAAGATAAATGTGATATATCATTAATTGCGGTCGTTTCGACCAAATCGCGACTAATGGTGTTATTATTTTTATTATTACGACCAACATTGCCGGTTAGGTTATTATTGGACTAACATTTCCGGACTTTATTTATACTTTTATTTATTTTATTTTTATTGATTTATTTTACTCATACATACATAATACACAGTATACAAATTTAAATAAAACTCGTACATTGCTTTTTTAAATTAGGTACCCAATTTATATGTAAGGAAGTAACTTTAAGTTTTGATTTTTTTCTTTGTAAATAAAGTTATATGTTATTAAAGTTGTATAAAAATTGATTTGTCTTAATAAAATTACTAAACGTGTGTGAAACAACGTTTTTTATAATTATATTCTAGAAAATTATAACGCGGTCAAAAGGACCGCGATGCGACGAACGACGTAATATACACTAGCGCAACTGACGCCGGGATTAAAAAGTTCAAGCTAACAAAGGATCACCATTGCTTGCAGATCTTTTCCTTCGAAGTTATGTAAAAATTGTTTTTGATTCTGCTCGTCCATAAGTATACGAATGTTTAGAAATTTTAACAAATATACAAACCGATGCTATAATATCAACTGAATGTAGTCCGGAAAAAATGATGAACACGCAAAAAATTTAATAAGAGAGTGAATACTATTTACAGAAAATTAAATAATAATGAAATCACAATTGAAGATTATGTCAACACATTAGCCAATAAATATAAATAAAAAAACGATTAATATGTGATTATAACAACCTATGATATTGTATTTTAACATTTTCAATTTTTTTTTTTTTTATAAATATATGATTATGATTTATGATATTTACTGTTTTACCTGACATGTCTATAATATAGATATAATATTATTACGGCAATATAACTTTAGGGACCACTTATAATATTTAACTGTATGTGAAAAGGTGTCTTTTTTTTATTCGTTTAAAGAACACTACAAGGTCATTGATCGTCCTTTACACCCTTACTCGACGTTGGGACCTTAGGTCTGCTTTCTACCTCCTACGCGCACGTGCGATGTGATTAGTCGAAAAGTTTTCGACACGTACGATTGCCACGGATGGCACAATATACCGGTCCGGAACACTAGATCTAAATGGCGATGAAACTGTCGAGGAATAGTTGCCCTGTCCGTTGGCCGCGCTATATTGGTGATTAACAGGGAACGGACTTTGAAATAAAATACATTTTTTAGTGGGTAGAATAGGGCAATGCTTTCTAAGTATATAATTCGATTCATACATCAGACAATTTAATAATGAAACTTTTATTTTGCATTTTTTAAACTTTTTCAGTTTTCAAAGCATTTTTTGACATTTTTAGAGCATTTTTCCATTTTTAGGTAATTTTTCATATATATTTGTTGCTTGGAATTATAAAATTTTAGTTATTTTTACGAAGATTGGCTGATTGTATCTATCTATACGGCTATACGTGATTCTCATCAAATAATCTCGATAACGTTACGATTTGCGATATAAAACTAATTGGTGTCCGATTATTAGTAGGTACTCATAGAGTCGTTAGTCGTTAGTCGTGTTCGCTATCGTAAATCGAATAAGTGTGAAAGATGCCGAAAATTAAGCCGTCCGACCGTTGTCGTATGCCTGCGTATGTACAAGAACTCGGTGAAAATATTTTTTCCACCTATGGAAATATTTTATTTTGCAAGGTTTGCGAGGTTAAAGTTGCAGCAGAAAAAAAATTTACTATGACTCAACATATGAGCCGAGATAAACATTTACGTGCATTGGTTAGAAAGAAAGAAAAAGAAAACAACGAAAAAACTCAAATGTTTTTGAATACGACGACAAATAGTTCATTTAATTCAGAAATATGTTATATGATGTTATCAGCCAATATACTTATTTATAAATTGAAACATCCTGATGTTCGCAATTTTCTTTTTAAACGCACAGGCCAAACCATTCCAGATGAATCCACTATAAGAAAATATTACGTGAGTATTTGTTACAACGGCACAATTAATAATATAAGGGCTTATTTAAAAGATAAAAAATTGTGGATAAGTATTGACGAAACTAATAACGTAGAAGGCCGATTTGTTGCCAACGTAATTATTGGTACTTTAGAACTTGGGTGCCCCGGAAAAAACATTTTTATTTAATATGGAATTATTAGAAAAAACAAACAATAGTACAATTGTGAAATTGTTTGACAAAACCATGTGTTTATTATATACAGAGGGAGTTAAACACGATAATATTCTATTATTTGTCAGTGACGCTGCGCCTTATATTGTCAAAGCCGGGAAAAATATTAAAGCTCTCTATTCGAAAATGGAACATGTCACATGTTTGGCACATGACCTACATAGGGTTGCGGAAGAAGTGCGAATACATTTTCTAAAAGTAGATGCTTTAATATCAATTGTTAAAAAAATATTTGTAAAATGTTCATCTCGAGTACTAACATTTAAAGAAATAGCGCCAGAACTTCCTATGCCACCTCAACCAATATAAACTAGATGGGGTACATGGTTAATGGCAGCTATATATTATTGTCAACATTACTAATTAATTAAATCCGTTGTAATGGAATTTGATAAAGACGACTCTGTTGCAATTGAAAATGTACAAACATTATTAGCCGATAATAGTTTCGAATTTGATCTAGCATTTATAAAGGCTAACTATGGTAACTTACCGAAATATATAACAACTTTAGAAACATTTGGATTATTGTTGGCTGATGTAGTTGGTATTATTGAAAAATTAAGGAACGAAATCGGAATAGATAAAAGTAAAATAGGGAAAACCATATATCAAAAAATTGAAAATGTAATTGAAAAAAATAAAGGCAACATTAAACATTTTTCAGGCTAAAAAAGAAGATAAGCCAGAAGACAAAAAATTTTTTTTTATTGTATATATTTAAATATTTTTTTTTTATAAGGTAAATTTTTTATAATGATGAATATTTTAAAAATTTTAAGTATTAATAATTTTATACACACACAAAACTGTTCAAAATTTTGTTTTTGTCGAATTTAATAATATTTTTAATGTTTTTAGTGCATTTTTTTGATATTAAAGCATTTTTTAAGGCATAAGGTCGTATTTTTTAAGGACATTTTTCTTATTTTTTAAGACATTAAAGTCCGTTCCCTGGTGATTAACAACAATGTACTGAATATATAGCATAGGTTATACAATAAGGTTTACAATATTATTGGTTTTATTTTAACGTAACACTTTTTTTTAAATATAATTTAAACTTTTGTTTTTTAATACCATCGAATTTCATTTAAAAATATTGATTTGAATATAATAAATATTTTAACCTTTGTGCTATTGTATACCGAAAATATAAAAACAATATTTATTTTAATGGATAGTAGCTATTATTATATACCTATTATTTTCATTAAACAATATTGGTTAATATTACATTATAGATACCTTTATACGTTCCTATTACTCTATACGCAGGACAATGTGTTAAATGCAATTAATATAGGTATACAAATAAACGTGATTAAAGTCTTACGCTTGGATCCAGTTCCTCTTTGAATTTTACAATATATATAAGTATATATATTTTTTTCGGTCTTCAATCTAACGATTGATTTGTACAAATTCTATGATTATCTGTCGTTGGTCTTCTTCTTTAATTCTTGTTCATCCGTAATCTAACTCATATATTGTAATCATGGTTTTCATATATGGTTTTTTCCCATCACCATCCCTTACAAAATCAGTTCTAACAATCATTCGTGTCCGAGGATATGACCTATCCATTCACTGCGTATTTTCTTTATACTTATGCATAGTAATCTTGTCTCTAGAACCCTTTCTGAAACTTATTGATTAGTGATCCTATCGGTCAAACTTTTTCTTCTGGATACTTCTGTAGAATCACATTTCGAAGGCTTCTTTTCTCCTTCTTTATTATTTTGCTTTAATCCATATGTCACATCCGTAGAGCATAATGTTCCAGATGTACGATTTAAGTAGATTTTTCCTAATGTTAATATTAATATTATACGATGTAAAAAGACTTTTTTTGTTATTAAATGCTACCTTGGCCTGGCATATTATTTTTATTATTTCCTATCCCATCTGAGCTTATAGCGCTTCTCAAATATTTGAAACCATCTACTTATCCTTAATAATAATATTTCTTATTATTAGATATTTATTCAGAATATTATGATACAATTGTATTTTGTTGATAATATTTAAATATGAAAATATAATATAATATAATATACAAATTGTTATGTTATAAAACCTAACTATGTACACAATTGAAATATTATAATGTTCTAACTGCGACACAGAAATCGTAATGAATATAATTACAAAGCCATCATTTAAAAAGAAAAAAAATATTTTAAAGGAAATACACGTGGACCTTGGAAGTAAACGCGAATGTCGATGATCGAAAACAGAAAAATCAGAAAAGTAACAAATACATATTTAAACATTATTCGTGAACGAGGTGCCAATTTTCTCGAGATTGAATGTAGCTCACACCATGTTACACGTAGATAATTGACTTTTGGCTTCAGAACTAGCCACGGAGACACTACGTATTATGTAAAACGGAGACGTTATTCGCTGGGGTGGCGCACGGAACGCGGAAAAGAAACTTCCTACTTCGGCCGAGCAATTTACTATTGTTTTTGATTAGTCTAATTATTTACCATTTCTATTTCTATCTAGTGTCCGGTGCGGTATTTGCTGAAAACGTATAAACAAGATACAAGTACGAAATGAAATTCAATTTCTTTTTATTTTTTTTTATTTTTACAGAAGGGATTCCTTGAACTCGCTCACGATCCTTTCTTCGTAAGACGCAAACACGGCGGTGCGACAATAATATAATATGTTGTATATATATATATATAAGTATGTGTACGTAAAACGCGTGCGCGATAAAATACGATACAATATTGAACATCCTAAATCATATTATTATTAGTGTTTGAACGAAAAAGCGTATAATCGCAATAAATCAAACACATGCTCGGCATTGTGTCCGCCAACGACCGATTCCAACCCATTTGTCCGGCGGACTCTCGTCTAATGGATTACTATAATGCTCGGTCGGTCCACTCGATGTGCGGTCTGAAATCTGCGTTTGATCTAAATAAATATTAATCTCCCGCTCGAACAATTACAGTTATAATGTACCCTCCGATGTTATTATCGAAACCATCATCAACGTATCATCATCGTCACCGCCGCCATTATTAACAACGAACAATGTCAGCTCGACGTGCACAATAATAGCAATAATAAAGTCGTGCGTTGAAACGGTCACGCGGATAATTTACGGTTCGACCAAACCTCATTGCCGGGCCGTAATATGTGTATACATATAATTTAAATCATATATTCGTGGCCGATCCGCGAATATATCATATCTGATGTTATTTCACCTGATATAACGAAGTTGATCGAGTTTTGCGCTCTTCAAACATAACTCCTCGTTTTCATGAACTTTAACGTTGTCAACATTCTTAGCTCACAGAAACATTTTACACTATTTAACACGATAATCGTGATTCGAAATCGTACGAAAACGAGATAGGATAATTATGATAAATATTAAGTGAAATAAACTTCGTTAAATGGCTGTTTTTTAATTTTCCAAAAACGATGAAACGCGTTTATTTTTTATACCAACGTTTAAATTAATTATTCGATTTTATCGTAAACTTATTATTACTTGTAATTTCTAACATTCCGAGTCATATATCGCAGGAGAATTGGCTATAACGATAATATATTATATTCGTGGGATTTCTTGTATTTTCGCGGTATCTGTAGCTGGCGCTTATCAGTTAGGTTGGGGTAACTATTGGGAATAATAATAATAATAATTATTTTAATTAACTATGGCTGTACGATTTATCCGTTACGATGGTCGGACGATGGTTTAACATAATACTCATTGTTTGTACGCCATTATATTGTATCGGATTTCGTTTTCAAACGAAGTTTTTCAAAACCACGATGAGCTTTAATACCGTACCTGGGAAAATGGTTAAAGTTAAAAATTAAATGTACTACCAAGTGTTTGGTGTATTGCGTGGACGATCTTCTCTAAAATGAGACTCACTCAAATTCATTAAAGATGTTATTATATAAGTTCGAAATTCGTTTAAAAATCGAAACGATGAGATAAAACAAAATGTTTCAAATCCAAACAGACGGAAAGAGGGAGGGGCAATAAGTTATCTCGAAGCTCTCTCGTTTTGGCTAATTATTTTATTATTTCATTGAAATACTATAAAATATAATAATAACATTAAAAATAATTATTTGTTTAATAGTGTAAAACATTGAAATAATATTCATAAATACCTCAGTCATCTTATTTGCAATATTTATGGAAATGCGATTCGGCTATGCGTTGTATGAAGATGGTTGTCTTACTATTTCTTGATTTGTTCTATATAAATATATATTTATTAAACATAGCTATATAAGCTTTTTTGCATGATGTGTTGTAAATCGTTGAAAGATTTTTCTATAAACACATAAAAATGGATGTTTTATGCATTTTTTTCCGTCTAAGTTTTATACTAAGTATAGTTACTATTTTTGACTATGGTAAATAAGTCTTATTAACCATAGTCAAAAATAGTAACTTTTTAACACACACGTACGCGTGAGCTACCACGTTTTAGCATTAAGACTTAAATCATCGTATTACTAAGTATAATTTTTTTAATCTGCTGATTTCATTGTTTACTTCATAAATCGTTTCGTAAATAAACGAGTCCCCTATATAGCCGAACTAATAATTATGTTATACGGTGCGAATTAATATTTAATCTCTGAATTATGTTTTACTTATACGTAAATCACAATAATTATAAAGCTCAATAACATTTACCAGCGATTCGACCTATGATTTTTATAACGAAACAAAATATTACCATAGAGCATATCTACTGTATTTATATCATTTGTTATTTCGAGGACGACCATTGCAAAGGAAGCGCCGACAAACTAAACAATTTTATAATCAATGTTTCTTTTACATTCGTAAATTTGTATTAATTTATGTTTAGATACGAGCAGCTGGCCGGTCCGCAATTCGTGTTATTTTAACGCGAGTGAGAGTAATTAGTTTCATACAAAAACGCCGTTTCTGCTTACGTTAGGTGAATTATTGGCGTAACTCTTTTTTTTTTTTTTACTTTTTTTTTTCACAATACATAACGTACAGCGACGGCGGTGGTGGCGGTGGTGATGCCAGAAGGGGCCGATCTACTCGTAAATAACAATTATAATTTTTGTTTTATCCTCCCGCAACCGACTAACGTATTATTCAATCGCTTTCGACTACAATACCTACTACAGACACGCGCGCACACATATCCACATAGCGTGTACAGCATAATAATATTATTGTTCGAACTATCGAACGGATGTTGGAAATAAATTGGTGAATTATTTTCACATCCGAGACACTAATTCACGCTTAAGTACCAGTTATTGTGCATTATTATATTATGTTATTATACTGGTATCGGTTACGCGATTATGAAGGATCTCGTCGTTTATTTTCTCTTTATCTCTCTCTATTGATATACAGGGTGTCCCAGGACGTTTGAATGGTTTACTGTACGATGCGAAAGCGAAACTTTACTCAGCGGAACAGTGCTGTATCCGAAACTATGCACAGACATTGTTATTTTGAACGCGCGAAACGCGAAATCATCGTAAATCAAAAACGTTCGAAGACAACGGAAAAATTTAACAAAAAAAAATTTGACAGGTCCGAGTGAGCTTACGAGTTCCGATCAATATACCGCGCGCGTACGAGAGAGGAGGATCGTATGAAAGTTTCGCAAAGTTCTTCGTATCCGGAGAGTAAAAAATAAAAATAAAAGTCTACGTCTATGTGAACGGGGAGGGCGGCGAGAATATCATTACGGCTCTTTGACGAACAACGAGCGTTGTTTGTGTTCAGAAAACCGAGTGATAACTTGTTTGTCGCGTCCGGTCGTCATTAACTCGTAAAACCGTTGCTGAACTTAACGTTTTCAACGCTAATTGCACCTTCACACCGGCCAATCATTGCCCCGCCGTTCGGACGCGCGCACTAACCCTTTGGTATTCATGATCATCTTCGCAACACACCCCGTGCGAATTCCCTTTTAAACTGTTCGTGCGCGTACCTGGAAGCCGGCCGACTATTGTCGTCCCGTCAACGGACGCTCTAATTGGGGTGCACAATGTACAACTTATGCGTACATTACCACCGGTCGACAGATCAAACCGCGGAGCAGTACGTCGTTTGTTTCGTTACAACGCGGCAATATTTTCGCCCCTCACTCCCCCCCCCCGGACGTCCTACCCTCGAAAAACCAAATGAAACCCGAATTCGATCCGACCGGAAATGATTCGATCAGGATAATTAAAACCGTTACCGCAGTCGCCGACGGGCGCACGCGTGTTACGGCGGTCACGGGGTTGCTGCTAGTCGTTCTCGATGTTACGGCCGACGATATTTTTTAGCCCCCGTATTAACGGATGATTTATCGCCTAGGTAAAGAAAATCCGAGCATACTTCTGTATTAGGGCTCGTGCGTAACATCCCGGTCGCGTAGCGGTTTAAAACGCCATAAAACAGTAATATACGACCAGCGCACGGCGGCGACGGCGGTGTATCGGTCTAATTGCTCTGTACAAGGGTTTCGTACACGTGTGTATAAACTTGCGAGTCCGTACCTCCGTTGTGCGGTCGTTTTATGTTACCAAACTGTACCGTTCCGAACCGCTGTCATGTACTTATGAAATGTATTAACGAATGGCGATTCCGATAATCCGAAAGAGCTATTTCGACAACTATTAATGTAAGACTTTCTAAATGCTTGTGCGATTTCATTACACATTGTGTGCGAGAATCGCGTCCGCGAAACGTATTATACTATACCTACTGAACATGAAAATGAAAGTATTTCATAAAAACGACTCGCCCTGCATATAATATTGTTTGTTCAACTATTGATATATATATATATATATATATATTTTGACCTTATGTAATTATTATGATATATTTTTAGAGATCATGGTAAACAAAATTTCACCTCTTTCACGCAACCACCGGTCATGAACTTGTTTGGCCATCTATTTCTGTTCTAAAATGAAAACTTGGACATTTCGTTAACTCCTTTGGTCCGTTCAGAAATCAAAACTTTTTTTTCTGTATCGAGTTGTTTAACTTGTATTTGGTTACGGTTGCATGAATGGATGAATTTCTTTCATGGCGCCTTTATGCAATGTACTGTAACTAAATTATAACAGACAAATATATTCTAAAACACCTTTCATATGAAAAAATAACCATTATTATTAAAAGAAAAAAAGTCTACTTGTTTTTGTATACAAATGATACGGTTTGTTTCAAAAGTAGGTCAAAAACATTCGTTCCGAAATCAAACACTCTACAAACTTAATGGTTGTGTCAAAATTTTGGTGATAAGGTTAAATTTGTTTTTACAAGTTATAATAGCATTTATCATCATCAAAGACATTACTAACGACTTTGATATTATACAACCAATTATTTTATATTATTATTAACGAAACATAAGAAGTTTGTCGAACTTCAAAAATGTAGATAAGAACGTGAGATTAATATAGCTATACATCGGTTTACAAACTTTTGATTTGTTAAGACTGCTTGAAATACGAATCGATTACAAGTATCGATTTTGAACAAATAAATTTAATTGATTTATTCAACATCACGACTATTTTTTGTCACTCTAATCCAATCGATTAATTGTGCAACAATATTAAAAAAAAAAAAAAAGACTCTAACTCACCAATATATCATAGCATTTGT
>NW_020272755.1:0-5979 GCF_003268045.1 Sipha flava
TGCTAACATTCAAAAATAGTTCTTCTGAATTCTGATTTCTAAAAAAATGTAAATAAACTTTGACTATGTTGTTTTTTTTCTGTTGCATTTTGCATAAAAGTTTTGAAATGTATGCATTCTTATGTAAATATGTTTTCATCCAATGTCCGTTTCATAAAATTGTTGTAGTTTTTTGGCTCCTTGGACAATATCATCGATATCAATTGACTTCTTGTCTATGTTGATCAGAAGTTTGAATTTATCGTAAATATTTGCATACCTAAAATGTATCACCATAATATATAGCTATGATTATAATTTAATAAACCGTTTCCGGGAAAAACATAGATTCGCTAATAATAACAATTCTAGTTGATTACGTTCACCTGTAAACATTTCAGTATTCACTGAGTTAATAATCTAATGGCTAATATTCATAAATTATAATATAATTTAATAAATACATTTTTTTTCTTAAGTGCGGCAAATTTGCCGCTCCAATCACCTGATTACTTTGTCTGTAGGGCACGACGCTGCTCGTCATCGAGATAAGGGAAAAAAAACCGTTCTTCGCGTACTGTTAACGTGCACATAGTAATTGTGTTTATGGTGGGGTTAGTGTCGTTTGGAGCGGAGGCTGTAAACTCAGTAGACCGCACCCGATCTACGCTTGTAGTCTATTACGGGACAAAAAGAAAATATATTATGTGTATACAATCGCATCAAGATGAAATCTCGTTATAACTTTTAACGTTGAAAGTTTCATTTGGTTGACATGTGACCGTCGGTACGTATCAAAAAGTTTAATTACAGTAAGCGTGAGTTAATATATCATCGTGATATTAAAATATATGTATATTTTATACTGCGGCATGGATGAAATTATAAAGTTAAAAATGCATACAGTATAACGATCAAACATATTTATGTATGCATAAATTGTATACACCGCAATGCACGGAAAAACGTTGTATAACCATTTTGACTCCAGCAGACATAGCCGAACGGGATTTCGGTCTAGATAGAAATAAACTTTCCTTGGCGACAGTAAAATTTTTCGTTGACCATTCGAACAAATACAATCCGACTGAAACGATTTTATGTACGTGCAATTGATCTCGCCGTGTACATCGGAGAAAAAGTGCGTAACCTGGTCACAGGGTACGTATACGTTACTTGTCGAATTAACTGTAATGCGATTGTTCCGCATCGACTTTATCCGATTGACATAATCAACTGATTATGGATCCTTGTACGATTCTCACACGACGTACCAACAACAATATGGACCACAAACACAAGACGAAGTTATTGAAGAAGTTGAGCCGTAAAACGTCCATAAAAGGCCTAGTTCGTTGAAAAATGCAATGTGAATGTCAATAAAAATCTGACATAGAACGGAAATAGTGTAATTTAATCGCATAGCGTAACATAATAATGTATTCCAAACTTATATACAATGCCCTAAGAATAATAATAATAATTGCCTGGCTCGATCACGCAATGTTCTTCGTCGCGTTCAATTGGACTGCAATCATAATACATAGTTTGTATAATATTTTAATATAAGACCGGAAAATGCTGTTCGATTAATCTTACAAACAAAACATTCGTGCAAGAACGTCCAAGCATTGATTATAGAATACACAAATACATCATTTTATTATCAACACCGATAGCATCTACGTAGACGCAGTCACCAGACGTCGCAATAACCGTTTGCATTCAACTTGATAAAAACGATTTTTCAGTAATTCTGCCAACCGTAAATCAGTATTGCTCAGTCTTTTCAACGCTTATAAGTAGTCAGATGTTGACTAATAAATACAACTGATTGCGGTGTAAAAGTGATTTTAATGTAATATTTAAAATTATTCTAAGTGTTCTGATAAAATATGTTCAAATGAAATATTTCAAGTCCAAATCTAAAAATATTTTAATATGAAATTATTCCAAGTCCAAGTAATTCAAAACTGTTGTGAGTTTAAGTCCAGATAATATAAAACCGATGTGAAATATTCCGAGTCCTAATAATTTAACAAAAAACTGTTGTGAGTCTAAGTTCAGATCATGGCATACACTGGCGTGAAGTGCTCAATGTCGCATAGCTAGAACTTGTCTGATTTGCCCTCGTTTCCGGGTCCCTTGTATACCCGCTATCTATAGTGATTGACGGCAAGTGTTTTTGCCGTTCCCGTCCGGCTTATGACTACTGACGCACAGATCCAGGATGTGTTCTAATGTTATTTTAACCATCATTTCTTTATTTGAATTTCGTGTATGTGTATGTGAAAAACGATAATGTGTATGATTTAATTTTGTGGTTTTTGAGAGTTCGTTTCTTATAAAATATGCAATTCTTTATTTCCGTGTGGGCCGTTGCACACTCATGCACATATGTTACGCAAGGTGATTATATTACTTATTCCAAACTATTATTATCTAACTACGCGGAACGTGACAATAGAAACAACGACCATTATAATTAATTAAACAATAAATAGTTGCAGTTTCTGTAAAAAAAAAAAAAAAAAATAACCGATTATAGTGACGTTTGGTAAGTACTAACAGTTTTAACAATACTACGGTGTACCTACATGTAGAATAATCCGTATAATATCAAAAAAAGAAAAATCAACGATATTATAGCACAGATGTCTAAAACAACATAAACTATTGGCGCGTTGATATTGGACATCGCGATGAAAACGAATCGATAAAACTATTGTCACGTTAGTTTTAGAGATTATTGGCTGAACAATACCGAATCAAATGGAAAACGCTGTTAAACGTCTGCATCGTAGTAAAATACTAATATCATACAGATGAGAAATCGCAGTTGTGCGATATTTACTCCGACACATAATATAACACAATCGTATACGGATAATGGATCAGAATATTCTGCTAGTAGTATATACTAAAATATTGAGCCATATCAATATATATTATATATTTTGTTCATGTATTCAATATAATATAATATCTTCAATATATATTCTGATATTAGTATATAATATAACATTGAGTCATATCAATCTGAACGACAAACCAGATTTCATGTGCGATTAAGTGTCATAAATTATATCTTTAGAAATAACACCGAGCGACGGGAAAGATAAATAAATAAATATTTTTTATGTACACGCATGTACTTACATATATTATTTTAAAACCCTTGGGGAACCGTTTGCGTTGATTATACGAGAAAACCGACTGGTGATTGCTAAAAAAAAACTCTCGAAGTACCAAATGGTATGCTATTACGAATCATACGTTTACGCTATATCACGCATAAGGACGATAAGACTACGTGTAAAGTTAAGTTTGTAGTATAAGTAGGCAAAAGTTATTTAACGAGTCTACGGATAAAAATTAACATTTCAACAACACTGATCTTGAATTTCGTCGGGGGACGATGCTATAATGCACTTTAAATCTTTTATCAATATATTGCATCGCGCAATCGACAGTGCTGCAAATAAACATTTGATTTCGGTCCCTCTTTAAGTATAATGTTATGCAGTAATCGTATTGTCTTCGGGTTCTTGGCATCGAGTCCTCGGTACCGTTGACGAATTTTCCGTTCCGATAATCGCCAACGGCCTATAATGGCGGGTTCAGTTACCCGCATGCTTTGTCCTATAAGTCGCTCTCTGCAATAAGCATGATCTGTTGTGGGCCGACACCTCATCCGGAGTTGGTCCGAAACCATAAAAGTCACTGACACTTGAGGTGAGGAAATCACCGAGATCCGAAATGCCCTATCTGTGAAATCATTTGGATTGGACGAAATAAATAAAATGATTTCCTACGTCTATCCGTCAATAACGTAAACGAGAACATTTTTCCGATTGAGACGCTGACGGGGGGGGGGGGGGGGGGGATAATGGAACACGATCACAATATGATACTAATACATAATGTAATTTAATTCCGACCGGATGACGGTTTCTTGAGCTTATCTTATAATTTTGTATTTTGATTGAATTTCATAATTATATTATAAAATATACGCACTTGAAACCATTGTATCTTTATGGCTTTTGAAACAAAATATTACTACAAACCATAATAATACAATAATTTCCATTAAAACGTTTTTAATATTTTAAATTTAAGATTGTTAAATGAGATAGTATAAATTAAAAAAAAAAAAAAATTAATACAATGGTAAACAACTAAATCAAAAGATATAAAATTTAAATTGTTTAAGCTTTTTAATTATTAGAACAAAAAAAAAAAAAAAATGTATAAAAAGTAAATGCGATTTTTATACGAACGGTGAAAAGAAAAAAAATACTTGTCGAGAACACTTGGAGTGCACGGTTATTCAGATTTATATCTTGACAACAAATCTCTTAATAAAATAATACCTTAAGACTTTTTCTGAAAAAACCTTATAATAAGTAATGAGGCAAATTTTGGAGAAAATAATTCAAAGTTCAAAATGCTATTATATAGTTAAATTTAAAATAAGGTTGAATAGTTAAAGTATTTGTGCAACGTATATACACACCCCAATTAAATCTTAAGTCAGTAGATTTAATAATTTTGTGAATAACCACCAAAATTTGGGTTTTGCGTTATTAATTCCAGCTTGCGAGTAAGATTAAAAATTAAGTATGAATGGATTGTTTTTGACAACGATGCGCGCTGATATTTTTCAAGATTTTTCCATTGTTGACTATGAAACTGAAATGAATCCAAGAAATAATTTTATATCTTTTATTCAGAATCCCAAAATATTCTTAACGCAGTTATCACTACACCGGAAAACCGGTGCACGAAATATAACATTATAATCGAATCTTTCGTTTCACAGTTTAAATTATAGCTCAAAGACAACTTGTAGAAAATCAAGTATAATATAACTTGCGTCTAATTGACCAGTCAAACAAATAGTGCGAGATATTTTTGTGCAGATTTATCAGCAGAAATTTTGTTCGAAGAAAGTGAATAAATGCATTTTTTTTTAAAATCAATGCACTCCTTTCGTCACTCGGAGTATATATTATTGAAATTCTTGTAGCTTAGCACGTATGGTTTTAATTAATAATATTTCCGTAAGTTTATTTCGAATTGGATTTGTACAATGATATTTAAGGCATAATATATTTTTATATACTTAAGAAATGATACAACATAAATGTTTAACTTTGAATCATTAAAGTTTCGTTTTTACATTTTTCCTTCGGCCACAATTTTTTTCTTCTTCTAAGCCCCGCAGTCACAGAGTGAAATGTTCAATAGATATTTCATAGTATTGTAAAAAGTTTTTTATAATGCGAAAATATCTGTCCTCGATGAACACAAATAACATGAGTTACGACTATCACTATTACAATATGTTCAATTCCGGCTTAACGTTTTAAGGCTTTATATTTTTGTAAAGTATCTTTTACTTGTACTATAACTTTCATCTCAGACAAAATATAATAAATAAACATTTTATTTTTTTTTCCATTTTACTTATCACGTAAATATTATGGTTTATATGTATAATAAAGAAACGTATTTATCGTGTAAAAAACGTTATGATATACATGCAGTCCAAGGCGAAGAATGATGGTAGATATATTTATCTTCTATTTCCCATAATGTTTTATTTCATAGAGTATATAGTGTTACATAAATCTTCGACCTATTGAGAGTCATCAAATGTTTATCATTACTTTTTATACATTATTATAATATACATTTTAAATCGCGTATTAACGTCGATGATTTTATTTTCCTATTGCGTACACTTGGGTTTATTTGAATGTGTTTTATCGTTCTGGACGATTGGAATACTTTTATGAAACATATCTACTAAGTAAGAATATTTTTAGCTTTTAAACAGAAAAAAAAAATGTTATACCCAAACACAACACAAATGATTACTATGAATACAGAAATTCTATATAAAAACGTTATGAGAAATACAACTTTTAAACATTGTAACACTTTGAAATGTTAGTAGGTACATTAATGTTTAATAAATAATTCAATTTTTTT
>NW_020272756.1:0-4998 GCF_003268045.1 Sipha flava
AAGAATTGTTGTACTTCTTTATAACAAATATGATCATTGTTTTGGCAGTACTTTCATACGATAAAGCTCGTGGTATGATGGAAACATTTACAATGGAATTTCCAGAACGGTTTGGTTTTAATTTGAAGTTCGTCAGTCAATTATTTTGCGCATTTATTACCCCGGAATATTCAATGCCTTCGATAGTGGTAAAAGACATAACAAAGCTAATGAGACTGGTTAATTCCGCTTCAAAAATTTTCCGATTTTCTAGTATTGTCTTTCAATCCGGTAAGATATCATAAAATAATTTTTAATATTTACTAGTTTTAATCGAAGAAAAAAATAGGTTAAATGTAAGCGTTTAAAACATCGACTGAATATCGAGATTAAAAAATGGGAGTTGTACATTCTTAATTACATAATTTAAGTCTATTCCTGCTGTTAGAATTAATCATTATAATTATTGTAGTTGCCAAACGATTCTTAGTGAAGGTCGAATGTTTCTGAGCATTGTAAAAACAAAAGCTTAAAGTTTATACTGTAAACAAACATACATTTATTTATTATTTTTTCATCGATAATTTGAATTCTAATATAAAATTGATTGTGTTAATTTTTATACATTTTAATGTTTAGAGATTTTATTTAGTTAGTAAATAATTTTATTCAATGAAAACATAAATTATACACTATATTATAATGAAATATATTAATAACACTTATGAATTAACTTTTTTTATTATGCTATATTCGGTTTTTCTAGTAGAGTTGTAATTTAAAGTCATAAATACAATTTTTAAGTATTATACAACTTGTAATTTTTTTAACTTCATTATACATTTTAGTGTAGAATATAATAATTCAATGGCAGGAGTTTCATCAAATATATTTTTATTGATAACTTATTTTAAGTTTGATTCTTAATCTATAATTTATTAAAATAAGAGTAAATTTAAACTGTATAAAAATATAACAAACTATTTATTTAATGCTAAATGTATTTAATTCAGGAATCCGAATGGATTTATTAATTTCTTACACATTTGCTCGAATAACGGATGATATGATCGATGATAAATCATTACACATTGAAGAAAAAAAACCAAAATTGAAGCTGTTCATACAGTTTCTTGATGAACTATTTGCTGGCAGAAAATCGGATTACGATGTTAAAAAAAAACCATACATACCAAAAATTAATTGGCCACTATACCAATCGCAATTTACTGATGTTCAAATGTCATGTTGCCGTGCATTCTCTAGAATAGCGTTCTATTTGCCTCGTAAGCCATTTTACGAGTTACTTGAAGGTTATAAATGGGATGTTGAACGTAGGTTGATTCGAAATGAAAAAGATTTAATGGAATATTGTAATTATGTGGCTGGTAGTTCCGGTGCAATAAGTATTTTTACGTTCATGTATAGATCTGATAACGGGATGAATGATATTGTCGAAAAGTACGATAATATCGTTGAAAAATCACAGCAATTAGCACGAGTAAGTAATATTTTCCGACAGTTTTTTTTTAGCATCTTCATAATACGAAACTATCTTAATATTCAAGGATTTACAACTCGTGAATATTGCCCGTGACATCATCTACGATAGCGTTACGGTAGGTCGAACCTATATACCGACTTCATTTTTGGACGATGAAGAGACTGAACTGAAGGTACTATGCGACAAAAAGGACGCTAGATCTCTAGGTGAGAATAAGATAAGGAAATACTCTTCGAGGTTAATTCAATTGTACTACAAATACCAACCGGAAACTTTGGATCTATTCAAGTGGTTACCGCATGATGTACGTGGCGGGGTGATAGCTTTTTATTATATTTATCTGGGACATATTGCAGCTTTCCGATCAAGTTCAACTTATCCGACTAAAGCTTCGGTATCAAAATGGAAAAAATATGCAATATTACTTAAAAGTATATATATCACAACATTTAAAAATATCCAATACACTGTATGAGTAGATTTAAAAACATATATTTTTTGTTAAACTGTAATTTAGATTTAGGAAATTACAATAGTATTGTTAGATTATAAGAATTATTTGAATTTTTTTTAGACACCATATATTTATTTAAATTCAAATAAAATTCCATCGCTTTTTATTGCAACAGTAATTTTATAACTAAAGGTTAGGTAACCTTTAATTTTGAAATCATGTGATATTTTGTACTAAAGGTTATATTCTTATTATTATAAATTATTCCACAGTTTTGTAGTCGCTGAACTTTAAAGAAGTATTAATTACTATACGAAATGAAACTATTACATACGCCTTTTTAAAAAAAAAAATTAACAGATTGTAGTAATCGCTGTGCAGGACTCTGTGCAGATAAATTTATTATCATAGCACCAGGCGCGGATCCTGGGGGGAGTCATGGGGGTCATAACATCAAGATTAGGTTTATTATTTTGTAATTTTGTATTATCTTTTGTCCTTTCAAAAAAAATACCACCCCTAATTTGAGTTCTAGATCCGCACCTGCGTAACACGTTCTTCGTTAGCTTAAGGTAGTTATGAGAAAGGTAGGTATTAAAACAATCAATCATTTATCTTTTAAAACTTGTAAAATTTATAACAATTTATTATTTAACAAAAACGATAAAACATTTCAAATACCTAATTTAGTGCTATTATGAAAGAATAATGTAGACTGGGTAAGATTATGTCACCGTGAGGATGTGGCTTAACAGAGTCCACGACGAGAAATAATTTATTAAAGAATAAATGACCAGCCTAACACTATCTCACCCTAAACAACCTTTTAATTTCCACTAGGTGTCTTTTTCGTATTTATACGAAAACTTCCAATGTCAAATGGTGGAGAGATATGATAATAATAACCTATTGCATAACTTGAAATATGCAATAAAACAAAATAAGATAAAATAATATTCCTTATTATTCAAATTACCATAATCAGTAAAACTGAAAAACAATTGTATATTACTTTTTTAACCTTCTTACGTCCTATTGTGCGTACATCTCTAGATATTTTAAATATATATTTTTATATAATGCATTGACATCATAAATTCACTAATTATACTTGTGCTTACTGCAAAATTTATAAAACAACCCAAATTATGTTTCATTTGGTCATATTATTATTAATTTATTATTAAATTATTGTATAGTTTACAATATTGTTATTATAACTAATCACTATTCATTTAATATATCATTAGATATATTAAATGCATGTTGGGAGGGCGAAGCAGAATCTGATCAATAAAGTTTTAACCAATAATCCATCTAGGAAGAGACAGCGAGGAAGACCGCGTCAGCGGTGGATGGACCGTATAAAGAATGATCTAGAAAGAATGGATCAAACAGTAGTAATGAAGGAGGTGGATAACAGGGATCGTTGGAGAATTTTGGTAGAAACTGCGAACCGCCTTCAAGGCGTGTAAAACAAAAAAAAATCATTAGATAGATGTTTATGCATTTTGAATAATAATTTATACATTTAAATATATGATTATAAATTTAAAAATTTGAGATTGAGGAATATGTATTTTTATAAAATAAGGACTATTTTTTTATCTGATTACATTTGAAGAACAACGGATGTCGTTCGATTGGTTTTGTTTTTCGGATAGGTGATTATATATTGAATTAATTAATCACCAGCCAAAATTCGAACTAGATATACACATCATACAATTTTTTATTTATTTAATTATTTATTTGCATTGTGACCAATTATAGCATGTATATCTAATGCTAAATATATAGGAAAGAAACGGTAAAAAAAATAGATTAAAATATATTTACTAATATAAAACGTTTGTATGATAATATAAAGGAGGAAAATAATTAATATATGTTACGTATACGTGTAAATAACTTTACGTGTACGTGTATACAACTAACAACTTTATTATTATTCAGTATATACACTTAATAATAATAAAGTTGGTGGTAAATCATGTTTTCATCAATTCTAATTGAATTGGTAAAAATTGAGAAAAAAACGTCGGGGTTAACAAAGGACATAAACGCACAAAAAGTCTATTTGAACCATAGAGTGTAGTGGTAGGAGGAATATAATATTAATATGTATGGACTCTCCTACAGGAATGGACCTTGAATGATATAGATGAATGGAGACTAGAGGAATCAATATTACCATATAAAAGCTTAGATAAAAACTTAAGATTGTCATGATGTCTCCTATCAGCTCATGAGATAAATCCGAGGCTTTTAAGAATGGATGTATAATCATGGGGAGGACAACTAATCTATATATAATATGTAACTTATGTATAAGTAAATATATGACTGTGAAACTTTGATTAATTTTAACTACTGAATTTTCAGATTGGAAATTTATAACGTTTTAAAATTATCATAAATAAATTTTAAGACATAATTAAAGTTAAAGTTAAAAGTTTAGCATTATAATATTAGTTATATTTAATTATTTAACCAAAAGCTTATTATACTAATCATATTATGATTATATGTTTATATTATTTTAAATTGTTTTACTAACAATTTTTTTTATTTTCAATCTAAATTGTTTATATTAGAAGAAATAATTAAAGATGATTAAGATTATTTAATTAAATGATTTTTTTTTTTTTATATGTACTAATCGAGGATGATCTGAAGGTTGGAAATACTATTAATTATCATAACAAATATGAATAAGAGGTGTGCCAAACAAACGATAAACTTTTATGTTCAACCATTTCGTGCTGAGACCTCGAAATGCTCTCCATTCACATTTTTTATATACATTTATAAAGTCAGTGATATTATAGTAAAATAAACGTTTTTCTTTAAGATTATTTATTTATAATAATTTAATATATGTCAACCCTGCTCTGAGATGGTAATTAAGAAAATTTTATATTAAAAGCGTCTTACAATTTTGTAGAGTTGGTGTGAACTAAAAAAGGAATTTCCATTGACTTTTATATTTTAATTACGTAAGTAAAATATATACTTCTAATATGAATTGTATCATTTTATTTCAACGATTAATTAATAT
>NW_020272757.1:0-9909 GCF_003268045.1 Sipha flava
TGTGTGGAGCAAAGTTATTGGAAAAACAGTTATGTGATCGGTTCTTCGGGGATGAAGTAGAAATTAACTTATGGTCAAAATGTATTTCTTTTTTAATCGGTCTCTTAGGTCTGATTATATTTTGGTATTTTTTTAATATGTAGTCATCATTGACATATAAAAATATTACATATTATTATACATAATATCTACGATGAGTATTATTGAAGTTATTTATAAGAAAATTAAGCTCATTACTTTAATATTCAAAAGGTGTTGGATTAATTTAATAAGTATATAAGTGTATTGCATTATCATAACATTCATTACATATGTTATTTTAAATTAAAATTGTAGATGAAATAAAAATGATTCTATTAATAAAAATAGAATATGTTCACAAAATATTTTTAAACTATACAGAACTAATTTAATCATGTGAAATATTATTTCATGTATTATAATATATTCCAACTTCTTAATTTTTTATTACTTATGTACGTCATTATCCGATAAAAAATGTATGCCTAATATTATTAGTTTGTAGGCATGGACGCCCAGAAGTGGGGCAAAACGGGGCATTTGCCTCCCCCCCTTGAAAAAATTAATTGAACATTTTATAACAAGTTTTGAAATTGAACAACTGCGAAGGCACCAATTTTTATTTAATAACGACTAAAGTGTACATAATAATTCTGACATATTGTTTGCTAAGAATACCTTTTTTAATATACTTTTTAGTGTTTGATTTAATTATGCCCTCCCTGATAAATTTCCTGCCGACGTCCGTGTTTGTAGGTATATAAAATATCATGAAAGGCAGAGAGTCAGAAATGTGAAAAACATCCCTCCTGGTCTCTCGGTTAAACTGGAAAAAAAGGTATATAAAATATATTTTTAGGTTAGGTTAATTATATAAATCAATTTTTTATATTATTTGTACTGCTATACATATATTTTATTAAAATAAAAGTATCTGTAACCTATTACTTCAATCTGTAAACAATTTATTTAACTAATATATTAATATTTTTGTAATAGCTGTGTCGTGTGTTTTTTTTTTTATATATATGCATAATATTCTAAATGCAATTATAATATTTTGGTATAATCATATATGCAAATTAATAATAAGTTATACTATACATATACCTATATAGTGTGATTGGATGGTTTCTAGAAAAAATAAATTGTTGCACATATGTATATGACATCATTAATAAACAAAATTGACTAAAGAAAATTGTAAATCAGTACTTGTAATTTAATGACTTATAAAAGCGAATAACAATGAATGAATAATCTTTTACGCAATAACCGAATAAAGTGTATTTGTTTACGATAGAAAGACACTTTGAATTTGAATTTGATGGTTTTTTTTTCTATGTATACATTACTTTGGACATATTAATGAAGTGCTTAATCTACCATGTATTAAATATTCATCATTATAACAAAGTTAACCTTATAGCTGATATTAAAATATTATTGTTCTCCCATGAAATTTAAATTAAATTGAATACTGAAACATTTTAGCATAATTTATTGCTAGGTATAATCAAGTATAAAACTATAAAGCTGATGATAAATTAATCACAATCAAAAATAAATAGGAAAAAGGTAGGTAACTAAATAATCTATGAAACCAATAAAACCATAATACGTAATGACAATACACTCTTAAGCGCTGTTTCTACTTGTCAGATTTTATATTCGAGGCCACGTCTACGTTACTCGAATTCGAGTGCTACCAGCGGTTTACGCAGGGTTTTTTAAATAGGGGAAGAGGTTTGAAAATAAATTTATTTATCGTATTCATATCGCGTTATTGTCCATTTTACGAAATGGACAACGTTTATATCCATTATCTCATTGATGCTAATTAACACAATAAAATTAGAATAAATGCGGAGTGGAACACGACATGTGTGTATAATCTGATTATCACCGCGAGACTGATGAAATTCTTGAAAATATATTAAAAATTTTTTCATACATATCGCTTATCGATTAATGAAAAATAGTTGAGCTGGATTTCAAAAAAAATGTTATGATCATTTATTTTATTTATTTATTGGTCATTTATAGGTCATTGTCATAGGTGTAGCAGGAATTTTGTTTAGTGTGCCATGAAGAAAATTTGACCACTTTCCTTTATATGAACCTTACCAAATCTCACCAAATCCTCTCTCCTAAAAAAAAAAAAAAAAAAATATATATTTGGGTTGGTATTTTGCCATTTTTAATGGAGATCCTAATTTTTTTTTTATTATTAATTAAGAACTTCCAGTATAAACTATTATAGTTTGACAGTTAAAATATTGATAGATAACATGATACAATAGTTGAATTGACAATTAAACATAATGAGCATAATAATTTAATAATAAATACGAATATAATGTCAGATAAGAAGTAAACAGAACGGAATATTAGTGTATTTAATAACAACGAAATATTAAAAGTAAATGCCCTAATTAATTGATTATTAATACAGCGGAAAGAAAAGAATTTATATGGATGTTAAATCAGATAGGAATTTTGAAAGAGCTAAATTTAAATTTGAGTTTTGCAGATTAATGTTACGTTTTGAACCAAAAGTAGCAGCAGCATATGACGAGATGGATTGAGAGGAATCACTGGGGAGGGACTCGAAGAATAAGTTTTTTTGTGTGTGTGATATTTTTTTTGGAGTTAGAAAATTTGATTTTGTGGCGATTTAAAATAGTTTGATAGAACTGGCACCCCTTGAAGCTGGCCGTATGATTTTCGGAACAGTGGACACATTTAGCTGGATTGAAGTGATCCTTGGTGCAGCTATCTAACTCATGAGCCTCGCCGCATTTGACGCAATGCGATGGATGATGGCAATGGTTTTACATGTGACTATAGTCTTGACAATTGAAACATTGCGGTGGACCTTATATCTTTTTGTTCGGTTTTTCAATCACTACTTTCGTGTTTAGTAATGAAGTGATGTTGTAGTTATGTTTATTATTAATATTGGGTTCGATGTCGACAAAAAATATTGGGAGAGGACAATTGTTTTTTTTTACATTATGGACATCCTCACTAGGTGTACTTTTTCCAACAAAGCGGACGAAATATTGGTACTGAGAGTGGAATGATGGAGGTTTCTGATAACGATTCTGAATGGACGCTAACAGTGAGGACGAAAAGTATGTAAACTGGCGTTAGTTTCCATCAAATAATTTGACAGTAAGTTGAAATTAACACAACCGTTTGGACGGACGATAAGGTACAAAGGAGTGGACTTATATGTTAGTTATATGTTAACTAACCCCCCTTGAAGCCGACGGTCTTAATTAATACATCCTTGAATGCAGAAAAGTTATTGATGTTCCAAATGTAGATAGGTGGAGCCGCAGGCTGTGCCTGGTCAGAAGGGAGAGATGAAAGTACAGTGACTTCGCAGGAAGGTGGAGCCGCATCGATTACAGTGTCATTGTTAATGTCAAGTGAGGCGAGAACAGCGAAACGGTTTGATGAGGTGAAAGTTTTGGTCTTTTTCCCCCCGTGAAGAGGAAAATTTGAAAGAGTACTGGATAATATTATTTTTGATGACGTAGGCGTACGAGGTAGACTTTTACCGGAACGAATCATAATATGATATACGTTGAAAACGAAAACGTATTTACGTAATTAAAATACTGATAACGGAGCGAGCCTAAGAGCATGTGTTCATGATGAACGTTATCGCCAGACTGGGAGTTCCTAATTTATTTTATCTAATTTTTACTATTTATAGCTTAAAATTTAAACTTCGTCCTCGAATGAATAAAAGTCGTAAAAAAACCCAAGGGCCACAGGGTGTGCCACAGGACACCTGGCACGCCTATAGTCATTGTACAGTTTAAAATTTTACAATTTAATTTTTTCGTACACCTTTAAGTATAGTTCTTGAAACTATGTTTACATTTATATCAAATATATATATATATATATAACATGAATCATTTACAAGAAGAAAACAAGAAGATTTGAAAGTAATGGTAATAATTATAAAAAAGCAAAAGAGTTGGAGAGATATAAATAACTGAGTATAATATAATAACAACGAATTTATATTTGAGTATACAATTTTAGTGCCGCGACATACTAGAGTGATTTTGACGCACGTTACGACGTGCCACCGTTGTGTGGTTATGTATGCCACAGTTATGCATTTTCATCGCGTAAGTGTATAATATGTATACCTACGTTTTCATCTGGCGTTTTCGACGCGTGGTGCTTATGCATCTTTACCGCACTTCAAAACCCCACTAGAGTATCGCTACTCTTACACCACACGACGGAAACCAAAATTCGCTACTAATTTGTTAAAAATTCATAAAACTTTCAATTTTTTTACGAAAAGTAGAAAATTAGATATAACATTTTCTAATGAATTCTCTTTTTACCAATTTATTATTACTCTTTATTCCAAAACCGAATTCTGCTCTTGATTCACTCTCTCATCGCACCAATCTTCGACCTAACATTAAAATACTTTTACAATTATTCGCCACGTTACCAGTTACCTCTTTCACTCGGGAAAGAACGTTTTCAGCACTTAATCGCTTAAAAATTTTTTTAAGAAGCACTATATCGGAAAACAGACTGAATGGGTTAGCTATGGCTTATATAAATAAAAAAAGAGCAATTCGATGAAAGTGAAATAATAACTGAATTTGCCAGAAATTTGCCAAAGAGGATGCAGCTGTCAGAGTGGAGCAAGGGACTGAACACTAAAACCAAAATTATTATTATTATTATAAATTATATATTAATAAATATTTTTAAAACTATATTAAAATGCTTGAATTAAGTTTAGAAACTTGGTAGTAGATGGTGGGGGGGGGGGAGTTAAAGGTGAATTCTCGTATCCTCTCTTACCTTACTTATCCAAAAAAGTGGTTAGCCCCCCCCCCATTTAAAAATCCTGGCTACGCCACTGCTCACGATGAACGGATATGTTTATCTCTAAACATCGAGTACGAGGATTCTTGTTAAAAAAACCTGGACCAAGTGAATATTGCAAAATTCATTGTACATCTATGACTTCGTTATTAGTTCGACACAAAGGACAATCAGTGATATAAAATAGTGTATTCCAAATAGCCAAAAGTTATTGCTACGTATTATACGGCAATGGTAAAATGTATTGAACACGTACAATAAAATACAAATATGATTTACACAACAAGATGATACTCATTTTGTCATCAGGACATGATGAAGCAAACAGCTTCCATATACACCGAAAGAATACCAATATGCATTTACCATCAAATGAACGGTAAGTACGACGGTTATCAAACTGTTAGAGGATGTAAACATTTGTTTAAAGATAATAAGTAATAGGTTGAAACTTTACAATCAAGATCTAGAATGTAACCTGTATATTTATATATATTTATTTTATTTATGCAATTATTTAATTTACAATATAATGCTTGTAGAGAATATTAACTATTATAATTTTGAAATATTAAAAACAGACGTTGCTTATCATTAAAAAATTGACTTTTCAAAGTTCAGGACAAAATATTATTAGACGTTCAAAAAAATTAACTCGAGTCTTTAGACAAATGGGCTAGATGCCAATCATTGCATAATATAGTAAGTACTACGTACCTTATGGTAAATAAATAAATTGTAATTATTGTATCATGTTATTATATTACTTAAGTATCATCAAATTTGATAAATATTTTTTCCCAGTTTATTAAAAACATTTAACAGTAGCACGCTCATGAAAATGTAAAGTGTATTTAATAATAAGTCGAATAATAGTTTAATAAAGTGCATTGAAAAAAAAATCATATTATTTTTCATTATTTAGTATTAGTATGTAATCAAGTTAAAATAATAATTATACATATTAATTATCAGTTTTTTTGAAAATAAACAAATACATTTTTTTTTTAACTTAGGGCTGAGTGGGAACAGTATAACACAATTCGATAAATATATTATTTGATAAGATTTGGTACAATGATAAAACATGTGTTATGAGATATATAATATTCAATTATTCAATTAAATAAATTAAAAATTAAATTAAGTCATATGCTAATAATATAATTATTCAATCAAGGTTTATTATTGGCATATTGTACAAAAAACTGTTATTTATGAAATAAAAATGACGTTTTAATTATGTAGAATAAATAGTTTAGTTTAATTAATTTTCAAATACTATTAAACATTTTTATTTAACTGTCAAAAAATAATAATAATTTTTTTTTAATAAAGCATCTTCAATTTTTAAACATTTTTTTTTTTTTTTGGTCTTACACTTTCAATTTTTAATAAGCTATAAGGATCAAGAATAAAAATCAATTAAGGTTTGTTGTGTTTTACGAGTGAGATATTAATGGATAAAAAAATAATACGTAACGGGTATGGAGTAATTTATATTTGTTCGAAAATTGTTTCAATTAAATTAATTTGAAAAATAATAATCATTACCTAATAAAACAATAGTTTTATTTAATTTATTTACTTTCATTTAATTTATACATGTCAGTAAATTTTTTACAATGAGCCCTGACAAATAAACAAATTAATATACATTTAATTGTTAATTATTGGAAAGCAAAAAGGTTAAATTAAGAATACCCATAAAGAATATTAAAGAATAAATTGAAATAATTTGTCTTTATCTTACTTTTGGACAATTTCAACAAAATTTAACTTTACAAGATTATTTATTTATAATCATCAAATAGAGTGATTGTTTCAGGTACTAATTTTTTTTCTATAGTTTGTTCCATGAGATTAATTTTTAAAATTTGTTCATTGGTTTTTGTAATAATTGAGAAAAACTGATAAAAAATTACAAAAAACTAAACCGGCAACATGTACGAAGTACTGGTTATCGATAAATTAAATTGTTTTTTCATTGTTAAAGAATAAATAATTATGAAGACCTGAAATTTCATGAAGTATTTAAACTATCATAGTTTTAAAAAAAGTTTAACTTTTCCGTAAGATATTTATGGATTCATGAAATGTTCAAGTTTTTTTTAGCTATTTTTCGTAATATAACTCATCGGTTGGACAAAAAAAAAAATTGTTGAACAACGATGTTCTTAGAAAATTTGATTTTATCGATATGTTATGTACTTTCAACTCAGTAACAATAGTTACTCGGGAAAAAAATGTGATTAAAATAACCATATGAATGGTTATTCGACATTAAAATGATGGTGTGGTATAGTGACAGCAACACACCATAAATAAAGTTACAATATGAATTCGGTTGATGCATTATGGTTATATTATTTTAATTTATTAACCGGTAGATCAAGATTAATTCCATAAATGATTAATGATTGTGGGCGCGTGTCTTTATCAGCGTCTATCTGCATCATCTCGTTAGCGCAATAACTCGAATTCGCGGTCATCAGCCGACCAGACGTCTACACACACACGCACAAACATATTCAAATTGTTTTTAATTTTTTGTTAATTGTGTTGTGAGTTATATAACATTTATTTATTTGATTATCGAGTAAAAACGCTCGTAGACTCAAGTACAATCCAATATATTATATAATTAGCAGCGAATGAAACGTAATAACTAACGCGTTATCATTCGCCGCCGGTTCGACGGGTTTCAAATATTTTAACGCGGTCGCCGTTTTCTTGTTCTGTACGTTGTTGTGGCAAGACCAATAGACAAAAATCAAATGTCCATTAACTTTATATTCATGTTTTCTATTGTTTTCTCGTTGTTCTCCTTTTACTCGGCGTCAAATTGATTGTTATTTTGTTGGTTATTACGTGTGCGCACTAATCGCCACAGTTTATTTGTTATTATTGTTTCGTGGGCGCTTTTCACCAACAGTTATATAAAAACATTTTTACTTAAATCTAGTAATAGGTAGCGGCTGACCGAACTTTGTGAGTAATTAATTTATATTTACTTATTGTGCCGAACGGGGAATTTACATTTGGAAACCAAATTTAATTGGTCATTTCGAAAAGGCCATTTCTACATACATTTTCAAAACTAGTTTTATGTTATAGATGTGTTTAACTAATAATAATGCATATTTCTTGCGAGACTGCCATATCATAGTTGGTTTTTTATAAGGGAATTAAATAATTCAACCAATTTTCAATTTTATCTAAATTTAATTTTGATCTCTAAAAATAGTTTTTTACGTTTCCTAACAATTTTCATTTTATAGAGATATGGTCTTTTCGAAATGACTGATTCAATTATTATTCATTATTTAACCGTAAAAAATCGTTACCATATAGGTACTCGTAATCAAGCGCAGATCTATAAATGAAAAAAAAGGGGGAGGGGGTAGTAAAATGAATTACTTCCATAATTCGTTGAGCGTGACGAATTGTATGAAGTCTTTCTTACTTTCTTAGACTTGTATCTGCGCTTGCTTGTAGTCACCCTTGTCCGTAGTCCCACCCTCATGTGTTGTCTCCGTTTGACATTATAACAAATTTGCGTTCAGTGATTCAAATGTAGTGATGTTAGCTTTAATATTAGAGTAAACTGACCTATAATCAAACTTTAAGGGAAGAACATTATCTGTGTTTTGTTGGTCGGTTTATTCCGATATTTTAATTTTTTAGCGAGTTATGATGTTTTTTTTATTGTTATATTTTAAATGCTCATTACACGCTTCAAAATTAAAATGTCGGAAAACCCGACCAACAGAATAGAATAATCAATAGAAAATGAAATATTGACGAAATGATGTACAATTTCAATACATTTTGGTTATACGATAGTATTTATTAGATTGTTATTATATAAATATTAATCATAATGCTTGGATATATTTACTATATTTTATAGACATTTTTTGTAATTTCTTATTAACGTTTGTGTATGAAGTATTAACATCGTTAAAATACTTCAAACTTTCCAAACGTGTTACACTATTCTTTGAACATTAAATAATCAATCTATAAAATATTTGTAATCATTTTATTTATAACAACAAACCGTGAATTATTAATTTTATATTACAGTGACCTAATTCAAATGAATTAGGTCATTATATAAAAATTATATTCATTATATTTAAATAAATACGCTCATAAAATATATAAAATCATTAGTCAAAATATTATTTAATATTTCAATGTTAGGTCAATACAGTGTTCGATTCTAATGGATAAAGGTAATATGAATCTAAAAAGGTTAGAATCACTGATCTAAGGTCTGCTCTCAAAAAAATTACTCTTCGAAGTTTAAAATAAACTTATCATTTAATTTATCTCGATAAAAATGTATTTATCTAATCTCAACACTGGTTATAGGTCATAATGCCAATTAAGATAATCATCATCGGGGCTGGAGTTGGTGGTACGGCTGCAGCTGCTAGGCTAAGCAAAAAAGGATTTGATGTAAAAGTTTACGAAAAAAATTCATATAATGGTGGAAGATGTTCAATAATAAACCAAAATGGACATCGATTTGATCAAGGTCCATCATTATACTTGATGCCGAAAATTTTCGAAGAAACATTTGAAGATTTGGGAGAAGACATTAATGACCACATCGAATTATTGAAATGTCCATCTAATTATAGCGTACATTTTCATGATGGAAAACAGTTTGAACTTACCACTGATTTGGCTAAACTATCTCGTTCATTAGAAAGATATGAAGGCAGTAACGAATCTACGTTGATTAACTTCTTAAAATTTTTAAAAGAATCTCACGTGCATTATCAGAGAAGCGTTAAGGTTGCACTCAAAACAGATTTTCAGCATTGGTATAACGTTTTTCATCCGAAACTTTTATCAGACGTAATACAACTACATATTTTGGATACCATTTACAACAGAGCATGTAAATATTTTAAAAGCGATTACATGAGAAAAGCTTTCACATTTCAAGCTATGTACTTAGGGTATGTATATAATTATGTAATTAAATGTATAAGT
>NW_020272758.1:0-30347 GCF_003268045.1 Sipha flava
TTTTTTTGCGATGAGCCGTAGTTTAACTTATTCGTGGCTATTAGTATCATCATTAACATCTGCACCTAAATATCTAAAATTTCCTACCTTTATTAATTTAATTTTAAGAAGTCTATTAAATACGTCTCAGTCATTTAGAAGTATAAAAAATAATATTAGTAAAATTCAAAAATTTTTCATATCCTAGGTCATATTTAAATGTTATATTACTTATTATTATCTTCTACAAATGTTGGTTTTTTTGCCTTGATACGGAAACCAGGAACCTGGCCACATCATTACACCACTATATCGGCCGTCTCCATCATTTTCATTTTGTATCTGTAATTAAAACATATTAAAAATAAACCAAGGACATTAAAACAATGATTGAAATATTGAAGCACCGATGATAATCGGAGTAGCTAACTTAAAATATATAATTATTACAGTGAATGAACTATTTGTATCTTTATATTTCCAAGGATCCAGAAAAAAAACCAAATTTTTTTTAAGCGAATCTTAATTAATTTATATGTGCAATAATATACTAGTATTTTGACTGGAAATTAAAAGTTCAAAAAAATTGTTTATTTTATTAAACACAAATATTAATTTAACACACAAAACATGCATCACGAATATATTACTCAAATTATATTTGTTCGGTAACGGTGGTCGTACAACCATAATAAAATATCCGTGCAACGTAAATCAAGGAGTTAATTTTTTCATTTATTTTTAAATGCATACGTTCATTGATAGTATAAGTATGTTTTCGAAAATAAATAATAACAACATATTATGACGTATGCTGCGGATGAAGTATTGACAGAATTTTTTTACGAATTTTATTAAATTAATAGTAATATTAATTTCGAACTAAAATCTATACAAAAACCATCTCATCATTTTTTATGGACATCGCAAGACTTATTAAGGCCGTGTTGGACTCAAGAGGTTACATGGAGCGACGAAGTGATTCGTAGTGCGTCCAATGCGCGTAGTGATATCGTTCAATCGTAAACTTTTCTGACTAAAAATTGAATATTATCAATAGGTCAAAAAGTTTATGTTTGTTCTAAAACACGCTTGACAAGGTTTAACATGAGAGGGTTGTTAACAATATTTAGCCGGGATCAGTACATTTTCTCAATATTCAATTGCCCGACCCTATTTGTCCGACAATCTCAAATTCAACATTTATTTTAGTTCTAAATAAATATGTATTAAAAATTATTCAAAATTTCGATAAAATATTATATTATATTATTTACAAATTATGTTAAATTTAAAGTTATACTAATAATAACACTCTTGCCCTGGTTATAAGTAGGTATTACTAAACAGTACCTTAGAACCTTTTCACATAGAACGATATTATCCATGATAATATGATATATGATAACCTACCACTGGTCTCGCGGCAACAGTTCTAGGTTTCGGCTGGGACGAAAACGAGTCGTACGCGATCCGTTCTGGTCATCATACAAACCCGGGCTTTGCACCCGAATCAACCCGAACCCGTAACACCCCTAAAATCCCTTAAAAAGTCAAACACCCAAAACCCATATAACCCGAATGATTTTTTTTTTAAACAACCGAATTAACCAAAACTCGAATAAAATATTAATTTTAACCCGAAACCGGAATAATTTTTTATTTTACAATCTTTATGTGACATATAATTTTGTATTTATTTTTTGTGGTTATTTCAATTTTGTCATTAGCTGTTTGATAGTAAAATTATTATTCACAAGAATAATTTCACAAATAATATACAAAATTATAAATTAATCGAAATTTATCTAAATAAAGACAATAATAATAATCATATTAACAGGTGAGTATGAATGGTATGGTATGTTGAATGTTCAAGTGTAAACAATTGGGATACTATTTTTAAAATCATCCCAAGCGGATACGTCGTATTATTATAATTTAATAGGTAATAGGTCTTTTATGAATCACCGAGTCGTTATTTATTGCAATACTGTAAGTCTGAAATTGAATTGATATCTCGCGTATGATTACCTAAATTGTTGTTCGCGTTATTCGTATTTTTTCAGTGTATGGCGTTTAGTACCTATGTCTATGGCGTGAATTTTCAATTTTTTTTGGTGTAATAATTCCATCGTAACATTCATAAGTACAAATTATTATTATTTTTTCATTACGCTGTGTTCTAGTTAGTGCGTTTTTAGTGTGTGCACGCACCATAAACTTTAAGCGGAAATTTGGTGAAATTTGTGGGGGGGGGGGGGGCTGAGCATTATTACACCTATAAAGATCACTGTGCGCAATTATTTATTTCAACAAGGCAATTTACGAACTTTGACAATTTGACATTTTTTAATCAACAATTTTAACAAAAAAACAATTAAGGTGCCTTATCTTAAACATTTTTGGAGTAGGTATTCTAAACAGAAATGATTAATTAATTAAATTAAACAACCTATAAGGGTATTAATACATATTATAAATATTACATTAATTGCAATCTTTCCAAGTCATGACAAGAAGTTTGTAAAATCTTACGAATTGGATTTAATTTTTATCACAGAATATTTTTTTTAATTCGGTTATTAAAAATACATTTTACAATTATAATAAGCATTGTATTTTTAGTCACTTAACAATTTTTAGAGCTAGGGGGGCTAAGACGTGTACTTAATGTTTCTGCGGGGGCTTATTCCCCTCAACACCTCCCCCCGATTGCCACCAATGCCACAAACACAAACGCAGAATACAAAATAGTTTGTTTTTTGTCGCATACTATATGCCCGCACTACCCACACTAACTAGGAGTAGGACATAGTGTGAGTATTTTTAATTTTAATAGATATTATAATTTATAAGCTTCATACACATATAAAATAACCCCCTCTTCCACGAAAATAAATCGTAGTTACAGCATTGCTTGAAATCAACATAATGATAGTTTGGTCTAAAAAACTGTTGCATAGTTATATAAGAAATTGATATTTTGTTACATAGGTAGGTAACAAAAAATATAAATATTTCATCAGTGGATTGGGGCACAGCCTCCCCACTGCCCTCCACCTATGAAAAATACTATTTTTCCTTGACCACTTAACACCCGTACTAACCAATATTAACCCGAATAATAACGGTTATTAACACCCAAACGTTTGTTTAAATGTTGTATTGCGGTATTTAAACACCCGAATATATTCAACACCTGAAACCCGAAAAAATAATTCGGGTGCAAAGACTTGATACATACCCATATGGGGACCACGGCTTCGTCGTAATGGAACTGCTCGTACGTTTTGTACATCGTCCGGTGGTCCCGATCGAACATGTAGTTGTCCAACACGCCGTGTTGCTCGGGGTGCAGACCGGTGGCGATGGTGTGGTGGTTGACGAACGTCTTGGTGGGAAACGCGGGACGCATGTACGGAGGCGCGGCATGCTCGTCCCGGAACCGGGACAACGTTGGCATCGTGTCCGGGCGCACGTCGTCGGCGTGCAGAGAGTCCAACGACACGACCACCAAAAGCGGATGTTGTGTCACGACTTTGGCGAGCACCGCCGTGGCCGCTATAAAGCTCGTTGCAATGACGGCCATCGTTGGCCACATCATCGTGGACGGCGGTGGACGCTTCGAGTTCGGAGCGAGTCACGACGAGTGACCGTCGAACGCGGTCGGAATCTTAATCAAATGGGTGCACGACGTGATACTGCGTGAGATCGACAGCATACTAGCGAACCGCAAGTCTACTGTACAGCTGATCTAATTATTCGTTATATCTGTTTCCTGTCGATCATAGAGGTGGTGATATAATAAATAATATTATCATAATTTCGTCGCGGTGATCGTCGAAACAATTATTTTCGTCAAAATCGTGTACACGGACACACGTATATATAAAAAGAAAAAAAAACACAGTAAAATCAATTCATTGTTTGCGTCCCGCGTATTTAGATAATAATAGTTTGAAATAAGTGCTATGCATATGTGTAACTTATGTGCACGAGTGTGCATACGCACGCGGAAATATGGAGATAAATTTATTTATAATAAACAAATTTTTATGTATACCAAAACCACATCCGTGGAGATAAATTAAATTAACATATTAAACATGTCACACAATAATTTTATACTAAACTTAAATAAGATATAAATAATCGAAATCACAGTAGACCTGGATCTCTGCGCCATGAGCCATAGGCCGGACGGGGGACAGCACAAACACTCACGTCATTAGACTATAGACATCGGGTATATAAGGGACCCGGAAACAAGGGCCAATCAGACGAGTTCTAGCTCTGCGGCACTGAGCACCTTTAAGCCAGTGTATGCTATGATCTGGATTTATACTCATAACAGTTTATTAAATTATTTGTACATACATAGCTGGGCTCTATCACGCGTATAAATAAGGCAAATACATTTACACAAAGGTATATTTGATTTATTGAAAAAATAAATATAAGCTTGATAAATATCCTCTCCTCGTTGCGTACTTTTCATAGGGATTATAGTTAATAATTCTTCTTGTGAATTAAAATTTGAAAAAACTAGTTGTATAAATATACATAGTTGAGCGGTACTGTTATGTCTGTTAATTCATTGAATTGAAAAGAAAAATAAACATATTCATTTAATATTTATACTAAATTTTTTTCCTTAAGATTTAACTCTTTCAATCACATTTTACGATATAACTGTAAATCATTTATAGCTGATAAAATTTCTGATTTATTTTTAAAGTTTTAAATTTTTAAAGCATCTGTGTCTTCTAAAAAAGCTTGTTTTACTATTTCACCAGTTTGAAATTTATTTTTATTCTTAGCTAAAACATGACTAATTCAAAATGAAGCAATTAATGCTGCTTTGAATCTTAAAACTGGTTTAGTAAAAATCAATTGTTTTTCTTATCAATCTCAAGTTTTAATTTTTCTAATTGTTTTTTACGTACTTCAGTTTTAGGAGGGAAATCTATATCAAACTTTGAATGCGTGGTTCTAAAATATCTTTCTAGATTACCTTTTTTTGTTGTGGATATTGTTATTCGACATATTAAACATATGCCCATGTCTTTCAGCATTGTAAAAAAAAAAATCTATTTCCCATTCTTGATTAAAATGATGCATTTTTTTGTTTCTTATGTGCACTCATAATTATACATTTTAAATAACTTAAATACGTTATTATAAATTGAATACAACAGACACCGAATGAACACAGTGAAATGAACATGCCTGAACGATAAACATTTGATTTATGAAACAAGAATAAAAGATAAATATTATATAGCTAAAACTTATCTACAATTGATTAATTACAACCATGATTAATTTTCGTGCTCGTCTCTAAAAATAAATTCAAACATGATTGACTTTAAAATTGTCCAAGATCGACCGTTTGGCCGCCCCTGATATATATATATATATATATATAATATTAAATATTTAAATATATATATGGCAATCATTTTTTTTTTTTTTTTTTAACAGCTATATAGTTTTGTATTATATTATAATATTATAATAAAGCCTAAATATAGGTTTTAATAATTTGAGAAAATATGCAAAATAAAATTTCATTTTTTAACTCATTATGTTGTGATACAAATTTTTATCTATAATAATAAATAATTATAATTTATTTGGCCAAAAACAGTTTGTACATGTTGAAGAACAATAATATATATAAATTAAATTAAGCTTTAACTACACATAATAGGATATGATGCCCAATTCACCACCGAGATAACCCTCGTACTGATCAAATTTGAGTATTAACTGGTTTAACTGGTCTTTAGTCATCCATCTGTCAGTACATAATATTAAAAATAAAATTTTTAAAAAAATTATATCTCAAAAATTGATTTATGCTTTGAAACTTTAAGAATAAAAACATAATTAATAATGTTTGTTACATCCAATATTTTTCGTTTTATTATGAGGGTTCTGATTTGGATCCGGTTCTCAATATTTTAAGGGTTCTCGGGTTCCAGAACAGGTTCTTTTGGATTCGATTCCAGCCTCTGCTCAGAAGTCCTTATTACTTATACTTGTATGAGACTTTAACTATGTGATATTGTGAATATGATAGAGAATGTTCTCGGTGATATTTTTAAGATATAATTTTAATAAAAGTGAATTGTATAAAAATATTTGATTTAAGGATAATTACATTATTGATAAGAGTTTATAAATTAAAATTATTTATATGTTTTAAAATTATTGATAAATTTGCAAAATAGAAAAAATATTAACATGTGTACTCATATTATAAACTTTGTAGGAGCCACTTCATTAGAAGTACGATTCCAGCAACGTGCACAGTATATATTAATGTCTAGTATATAAGTATATAAAACTTTTGAATGTATTTATAAATATTATTGAGTCTTTTAAATAATAAAGCCTGAGGACGTAAAAAAAAAAAAAAAATAGTTAAATATTTTTTTGTTTTACCACGTACTTTCTCAATGTATAACTTGCGCCACTCGACTAAAATGTATATATTCGTATAAAGGCAGATTTTATAAAGGTATAATTATTTCTCATTTACCATAACAATATTTTACAGAAGATTAACATTTTGCAAATCAAGTTTTTATATCCTACGCAGCAAATTATATGTTTATTCAATACTTATTAAATATTAAAAAAAAATTAAAATGTATGTATGATAAATTTTCAATATCCATTGGTTATACATTTTAAAACATTTATACATTTTAAATTTTCGCCATCAAGTTCTTCCGCTTCGATTAGGTTGGTTTTACTTTTTTTATTGGTAGTATAATATGTTTCTAGCCATTGCTGTTTAAAATAGTACACATTTATGTTAATTGTATCAATTCAACTTAAGTAATATAAATTATAATAACAGTGTATTAACTTAATAAAAAGATTAATAATAATGGAGTCGTATATATATATATATATATATATATATAATAAAGAAAATTCCACGAGTATTATAACAAATATACAGATAACATATTGTGTGTTATGAATAACTGAGGTGATCATGCGGGCAGCCACTTTTTAATCTTAGTTGAGGCGGATGTTCATGTTTATAATAAAGTGAACCAGATAAATTGAGCAAAGAACTTTGGAAGTTTTATACCAAGTCTTCGATTTTTTAGATCTGTAAGTTTTTATGTAGGTTTGCATTACTTATAAGCCCTGGCACATTTGTCAATATTCGTAGTAATTTGTTTTGGAATATTTGAATTTTATCCAGGTGAAAAGTGATATATTTTCCCCAGACCAGATGCGTTTGTTAGTATTAGACGTAGAATTTGCTTATATAATGAGATTATTTTATTAAAAGATTTTTTATTAAGAATAAGGTATAACATGAAGAGGCGATGGTATGCTTGTTGGAGTTTGTATGAAATACGGAGCTTCCATGTTAGCCGCTTATCCAATGTTAATTCAAGATAATATACTAAAGATTTTCAAAGTATATTTCCGTTATAAATTGTTAATTGTGTATGAGGGGGGGGGACTATGAAGACTGAAAATAACTAATGTGTTTATTTGGATGCACCAGTAAGATAACGCATCAAAATGGACTTGCAGGTTTGTAGTTATCGTTTTGATATTGCTCGATTCGGTAAAAATTGTCGTAACATCTGCGAAGAGAATTACGTTAGTACAAGGTGGCTGAAGGATGTCATAGACGTAGATGTTGAATAAAATATAACCATGCATGGAGCCCTAAGATTAGGTGAGCAGATACAGACTGAAGGTCAGAGGTGTTATCGTTAACTATTACGGAGAACTGACTGTTTAATAGAAACTGATTAATTATATTGAATAAATGAGTTGGAGTTTTTATATATTATTGTTTATTTACTTTCACTGCCTCTACCGAACGCTAATCGACAATAGTGGTAGGGCTTTGACGACCGCCACCGATCCGTAAACGGTACTAGAATTTATATTTATTCATACTTATAAATAACTCGGCCATAGAGACACAGCTTCAATATTTAACATAGCTATTCCGAACGTATTAATGTACAATTCGTTACAGTCGGTTTTTGTTTCCCATGTATTTTCGTTATATTTTATAGAAAACAGCTACTACAGTACTCTGCGCTTTACACATCGTTATTTTTCTAGACTTATTTTTCATTTTATAATTGGTATTTTATAATTTATTAATTAAAATATTTAATAACATATTTTATATCTATCAATTTATTGTACACAATTAAAAAATATGTATTTATAATTAGGAACTAAATATTAGAAAATTAGAATTGGATTTTGGCGATCCATGCGATATCTATATGGTGATTATTAAAAATGGCTAATAAAGGGTTTCTTTAATTTTTTAGACCGTTGACGTTCTAATTTAATGAGATAGTACTACGTGGATATATTTAAGTTTAGATGTAAGCTATTTATGATGACTGGTAGACTTTCAATTATTTTCTGTAGTAATTGGTAGACGAAAATAAAATATTATGGTCAAATGATTGCAATTCAAATCTTCATGTATATTCTCGCAAAAATAATATTGTATGTACACAGACAATATAGATTTATTTTGAATGTCTTTAATTTCGTCCAACTGGATAAAAAAAAAAACGAGTATGGGATTTGAAAGTTATCTTTTTAATAATTATTTTCTTATATTTTTGCTAATCTCGACGAAGTGCCTCTGAACAAAATTGTTTGAAGCTGGTATTGATTTTTAGTTTATTTTCTACTTATTTTCTGAACATTTCTGAAGACATATCAATTGTAGTGAGCAAAATAAGATTCTCACCGATAATATGAGTTTTATTACTATAAGGAATTTTATATACTAATAAATATGATGTCTTTACAGCATAAAAAGTAGAGTATCTTTATTTTTTAATTGCATTTTATAACTGAATAATGAATTGGTCACTTAACAATCAAAGTTTTCTTTATATTTAGATATTTAATTTCGAGATGCCTTTTTTAATTCTGATGGTTTTAAACTTTCATTAGATTAAATTTCTCCATATATGATACTATTATAGTTGAACTGTATTATTAGTCTCACAACTCCGAAATTCAAATTTAATAAAGTTTTTATTTTTACTACATTTACATGATGTCAATTTAATTTTTTTGTGTTCTATTGAATATTCTAATAAATTTGAAATACACTTACATTTTGAACTGTACCACCAGCTGTAGTTTTACGAATAGTAAATTTCCATCGAAAAGTTTTAAAATCAATGATCAAATTTGACATTTTATAATTTGTGTCTAATGAGAAAATTTAATTTACTCGTGTATCGCTAAAACAGAACTGCGTGGCTCACTGCAAGTATGACAACGATATCATTGACTACCATTAGTGCATTTGCCAATAACTGATATATCAACAAAATTCCTATTCTCTTAAATCGCAATAGTCATAAGAAAGCAAATAAATATAATAGATACAAAATATGGCTATAATTTAAAAAGATTATTAAAATTATTATATGTATTATAATGAATATAATTAAAAAATTTTTTTTATCTGTTTTATTGAAAAGTGATTTTTAAAATAGGTATTTTTCTAGTCATTAGTTTATGAACTAATCACCAAAAAAATTTATAACACATGATGGGTTACCCATAGGTTGGGAAACACTGGCTTCGAGTAGTATCGAAATCATGGCAACACAGCATGACTGGAGTAGCAACAGCAGTTGTTCGACGCTAACCATAGTACCGTTAAGTTATATATGGTTAGTCGTAGGCACTTTTAGTTCCACGCGTGGTTGATTAACGGGTGCTGATCGATGGAGAGATGAAGTTATGTTTGAAAGTCCTGTGATGGCATGCATCTTAGCTTCCACATATGTTATATGCCGATGGCTAAAAAATACAAAGTATTGTTTTATTATTTAACTATAGCTATACAAAAATATAAAAATATACTTATTTACTTATTTTAATTAATATTTATTACTAATTATTAAATCTGAATAAAAAATGAAATTTTTTTGGGTGAAGGGGCTTCAATAACACTAATACCCTCACTTATATTATGGCAATTATCCGGCCCCATTCATAATAATGCTCTATTTCACCATGTTTACTATGTGGTTAAGAAATTTTTAATACATAACTGTAGTCAAACATTAGCAATATAAAATAATTAAAATGGTTAATATAAATTATAATTATTTTGTCTACATTCATGATTTTTTCATTCATCTCTCAATACTCGATTTTATAAATATGGGCTGTATGACTAGTTTTATCGAAATACAAAAAAAAAAAACACGCGATTAGTTGGTTTTTTTTCATTCTTATTTCATAACATAGTTTTATCTATAAAATATCTCTACACAGTTTATTAAACTATATACAACAATTTACTGAACCAAAATCATATGATTACAATTTTTGATGACCAAAATAGAAAAAAATATTAAAAAATATTGCTTCGAGAATTTAGTATTTTTAAATAATTATTGAAGGAAGAGTGAATGTGATAAAAAACTGAGTTATTAGTTTTATATTTTAATATAATTCGGAAGAAATATTTATCATTAACAAAATTACTTATTAAAAAAAAAAAAAGACGTCTTTCAGGATTACAATAATTTCATTATTCTCAAAATGATTGTAATTATTATTGTAGTATGTACTGTTGTATAATACATTTCCTAAAAATAATAATTCACAATATTACTTTTGCTCTTAATTATATCTTAATGTAACAAAAACAAGGAAAAGAAAATTTAGTAACGTTCATAATTATTTACTTATTTTATGCTTAATAAAAAACGTGTTAAAAATGTTTTCTGGTCAATGTTTCGACAGCGGGTTGGCGACTCTTGGTCCACAGGTCCATCATACGGCACACGCTCAAACAAGAAGTCGCAACAGTAATTGATTTTTTAGACAGTGCTGTAAATTATAATTGCTTGTAATATTAAACGATTAAATTTTATTATATAAGTATGTAAATTTAAAGATGAAAAATTACAGTTCTACCTTGTTTTATTGGAGGGTAATGTGACCCAAAACAAATCAATCAGATGGCTTTTGAAAAAATCTTGAGTCACCAAAATGCGTCAGTAAATGAATACTTTTTTTTTATCACAATTTAATAATATGAAAAATATTTTCAATTTTATTATTGATTCGTTAATATTGTATACCGTAGCTGATGTTGGTGGTTACTTCTTGTCTTCTTTATAATCACTTACATATATTTACAATTTGTTTTTATATGTTTTCATAAAAGTTATCTGGCTTTTATTGTACCGGATTTTCTATAGTTTCATCCTTTTTACATTCATACAGGCGTAGAAACACTATAAACTACAGTTTTTCAACATTTGTTCTTGGTGACTATTTCTATCATTTGCTGACTACTCATTAGTGTTCTCATCATTGATGTGTGCATAGCTTATGATTGTTCGTTTCTATATTATAATAACTACCTTTGCTGCTATTTTCGTAAACCACTTACTTCTCCGTTTAATATTATTTCTTATAACAATATTTTATTGACCTAACCTCAATTTCCCATCCATCAACCAGACTGCAGCCAATTTCTATTCAAGACTCCACTTCAAAATGCAAAGCCACCCAAACCAACTTATATCTCAACTTCATTCTAATACACTTCCAGGTAACCCTACCTGATGCCTTAATCGAAAATGGTCCAGAGATCTTCTCAATACCCAAAATTAATTTAATATTCATGTAAAGGTAGCTCTACTGTGAGCTTCCCTTTTCACCGTCCCATCACCGTCATCCTCCAACAAATTTACTCATTGTACATATAATAGTATAGATTGTAAATATTCAATAAACGATATTTTATTATAAAAAAAAAAAAAAAAAAAAAAAAACAATATTTTATAATAAATATAATATTTCTTATTAATATTATTAGCCGTTCGGTAACTTAGACATTCTGAGCAAAATAATTTACATGAATAATAACATATCTTTTGGATCAGAGTGGTTACTAGCCGGTGGTGTTTTCGCGTAACGTGGTTAAATCATTTATTCAGGTGTTAAAATACGTGCTGAAAATAATGGTTGGTCGGTTGAACACACTAACATATATCTGAGATTACATACACCATAAACTGTTAAGCCCATATTATATACTAATAAGAATTCTGCAATATCACGTGGGATGAAAGTCAATCTATTTCCACAATTGAAATTATCATTTAATCGATGTAATAATATTAATTATATACAGTAGAGTCGAGATAATCCGAACGGGACTGAGGAAAGGGATCGTAAAGTAAGTGCGACTGGTATATTTAAAGCACATTGACAACGTACAGCATATACATTTTTATATTTAATGAAAATAAACCGGCTATGAAAAATAAAATCTAATATTTTTATCCGATTTCACTTGCATAAGTTTTTAAAATATCGAGAAAAAAAAAGATACATACAGTAAGTGTTAAAATCTCGCCTAAGACGATATTTCTATATTACGATATTTACATGACTAAATTAAAAATGAAACTAAAACTAAATCGTCGTGAGAGCAGCAGTGCGGAGGGTGCGATTGGTCGGCGGTCATCTCCGTCGCCATCCTACACCCCGCGATCGCGCTTAATATCGTCCTACGTCGTAGAGTTCCGGCCGGTTTCCAGGCGCCAACTGCAACCGTGGCGGTGGAAACTATAGAAAGCGTATACAGAGCGTTTAGGACGAAGCGAGGCACACGGGCACGACGTCCGGACAGTCCACCGGCACCGGCGGTGGTCACAGGTACCGGGACGCGGTGCGCAGCGTCATCGCGGCGGACGCGACACACGCGACGACCGACAGCGACCCTTTGGCGCAGGGGCCACCGGCCCGGGACCCGGGACGCTCGGCCAGTAGTTGCTCGACGGCGGCCACCGTGCCGTTGGGACGCACCGCATTGCTGGCCAACTGCTTCAGGTCCATGACGTGGCTGATCAGCGGGTAAATGTCCACGTTGTCGAACGGCTGCGCGGTGAAGTTGCGCTTGAACAGCGGCCCGGACGCCATGAAGAAAGCCCGCATCGGTGGCTCCTCGTTGTCGTAGCCGTGCGTGCCCGCTTTGAATTTCTCTTTTGCTGCAATTTAAGGAATCGCGTCGATTATTGCCCCGGTCATCTCTTATCGCGTTTATTTAGCTGTTGACTTCCATCAAACGTCGCCCGACCACGGTCTTGAACCAGTCACGAATCACGTTCCGAACCGTGGACCCGGAAAACATTCGATCCGCTCACAACGGAATACTTTTGTGGACGTTATACGAATGGTTATTACTAGGTTTGTAAATTTGTAGAAGAGTGAATTTTTTTTTTTTTTTTTGGTGATGGTAAAATGTAGCTTTGTAAATACATAATTTGAATTATGTGCCTACGAATCCATTTATGCAATTTTTATTTTGCATTTTTTGACACTTTTAATTTTTTAGGTCATATTTGTTCATTTTTAGATCATATTTTTCTTTTTTAGTTCATTTTCCAGTATTTTTAATCAAACTATAAAGTCTAAAGATGAATGAGGTACCCGAAAATAAATATATTTTAGTTTTTTTTATTATTTTAACAAAATAAATACTAAAAAAAAAACATTTTTTCAGGTGAATAGCATTAAGTAGAGTATAATAAATATATTAAGTATAATCAACTTTTTATTAATTTTTTTTTTATTAAATAAATACTTTTTTATGCATGTTATGTACTAATGTATAATATCCTGTACTCATATTTAGGTAAATATAAAAATTAAATTAAAAATCATTTTAAATTAATTTTATTCTATAATTTTTGGCATTTTATATTGTATTTTTTTTTGATATTTTTAATGCATTTTTTAAGGTTATTTAGTGAATTGAATTCACAGCACTAGTGATTATAGTTTTTGATTAACCGTCGGGATAATTATTTCGAATCGGTTCGGAATGCGTTAAAAACGTTTACAGTTATTTGAAAATTTTATAATTTTTGTAAAATTATACATTGTATAATAATTATATGTAATTATTTTCTTGTACTTCACAGTTACGAAAAAAAAAAAAAAATTAAAACGCATTGATGTGTCTCATTTTTTTTCTTTTCAGATCGATAAATCAAACAAGGTCAAATCATTACCTAAACGAGTCAAGGCCGTGATTGGAATCATTGCATTTTAAAGTAGAAAATGAACAGGTTTTGTTGTTTATGACATCATTTATTATGATCATGCAATTAAAATCAAACAATGCCGACGAGGACATAATATGGTATAGGTACTCTGATACTTTTTATTCTTTAAGAGTTTTTATTTAAGCTTACTTGTATGTTTCAGAAGATCTTTGAAATATTCGTCCCAAAATGCATAACCTGGTTTCGCCAACACATAAAGCAGCCCATTCAATCTGTCTGTATTTTTCATATGCCATCGATCTAGTAGTTGTTCCTTTTTAAACACGTCAAATGTTCCATGTGTTTTTGATGCATTTTTAAGGTTACTGTAAACTTCGTCGTATTTACCTGAAAATAATAATAATAATATTCATATCCATCATATGCTATGGACTGAATATAAAACGACGATTTTCGCTTCAAATTATTTACCTGGGTTTGGATTTATAAAGGCGTTAGGGCCTGTGACTTCGACTTTACATGTTTTATTTGATATATAGTTGTCTAAATATATAATTCTATCATATGTGACTGTATCCATTCCGTGGTCACTGAGAAGAATCAGGTTTATTTTGTTTTCTAAATTTTCCTCTTTTATCCGTTCAACTATGTATCTACAAAACAAAATTAATTGTGTTATTTATACATTTTCAATTTTATAATATACTAGTGATAACCTATAAGATACTACAAAAATGATTGTACATATTTCATCAACCCGCTACCTAAACTGCACATAAGTTTTTATAGTTTAATACTTTACTGACGCAACATTATGCAATAAACACAAAATCAGTATAGTCAATTAATTTAATAAACATATTATATTAATACACTAACTATAGATAATTAAACATAAGTAACAAATTACTATTTCATTAATTATCTTTAAATACAAATAATTTATTTTTAAACAATATTAAATTATATTTAGTTTATTTCAATGAAATATAGTGGTCTGAATTTATTTAATATATTCAACGCTGGTTATGAATACATAATTTGCTAAATATAAAGTGAAATAATCATTCCTAGAGAGCTTCTTTTTATATATTGTAAAACATACGTTTTACAACGCTGATTTTCACAGTATATGGTTCCAATAGTTTAGTTTTTAATTGTGTACTTTATTTATGTGAAGTATTCAAGCAGGAATTATATTATTATACAGAGCAATCACGATAACTTTAACGTGAAAAGAAGAAGGAAAAATATTCGGGTGTTCTCTATCAATTTTTATTAAAGTATACATAAAGAAACCTAATATTATGTGGATTGTAAGTCTTAGCTATTAGGCTGTAATAACAGTAATTTTAATTTACTTAACTCCACGGTTATTTATAAAAATGTATAAGATGTTGGAAATTCCAAGGTTCGCTCTAAATCACGATACTATATTTATCAGTTATTATGATGAGATATTCGAGAGTATAAAATGTTACCAATGATAAATATTTGGTTAAACAAAGTGAGTAAATATTTTTAATTCAAGATCAATACTAAACTGTCTCCTTTGAAATTTAATTCGTTAAAGAATAAATCAAGATCAACTATGGTATGTACTAGTTTAAAAGTAAACATAACAATTGCTTTAATTTATTATACTTTCTTTCAAATAATTAAACTACGTACATTCAAATATAACCACTATATTTTCATATAGAATATTAGCTTATGGAAAATTAATTCATTCAGGTAGCAATATGTACAATTATGTAGCTTTATAAATTAAATTTTAAGTTTAATTAAAAATCATTAGTACTTGACTGTAGTATCTACTCGGACGATTTGATTTTTTATCTCATGTGATCCAACTCCAAATACATGGCCAGTATTATCTGGTTCTTCGAAGTAAGCAAAAACTAAATTTGCTGGTTTTTTATCGTCTTTAATCCACGATATAACTGTATCCACACGACTCGACCAGGGTGTTGAACTACAAAACCAAACAACAAATAAATATAAACAAAAACATACTAATTTTTCATGCAGTGATAACCCTAATAACTGCTTATAATTATTTAGGTGTCAGTTATAATATTTAACATTGCATTTTATATGATTAAATTCGATAATTATTATAATTGAAGAAAAAAAAAATCTGGAAATAACTAATGTTTAAGGAAAAATAAGAAGATAAGAATAATAATGTCAAATTAAATATATCATGATTTATGGCACTTTTAAATCTATCATTCATGACTTGATTTTTTGAACTATAACTAAAATATATAAAATAATAATTTATTTAGTCTTAAGAAAATTATTACACTAAAAATCAAAACATTTACATTAAGTAACAAATACAATTTATTCATTTATTTGACTTAAATTTTGTAAGTTTTGTACTTTGAATACATTTAAATCCCTCAAAATTTAGTCCCCAACTTAACCGAAAAATTCTACGCTCTACTCATGATTTACACATATTATTACTAATTGTATACTGCAACATGAGTCGATGTTTTGCCTTGATATGGAAATTCGGATCCAGGCCACATCATCACACCACTATGACGACCACCACCACTATTTTCGTTCTGCGTCTGTAAATAAAACATTTCATTTGGTGCTAATATTTAACATTTTGAGCGTATCAGCTTAACTTTTAAGATGATTTATGCTATCGTAATTTGTGCTAATGTATGCTATCGTAATCAGAAGCTGAAAAAAGTACTTCAGTAAAATATATTTTGGTACATATACGAGTAGTTGTTTATTACGCACCACATTCTATAATATTATGAACATTGATTACTAATACAAAAATATTGAACAATAATTAGATATTTGTTATTATTTTTAAAATATGATGATTAATTATGTTCTTCGAATATGGTGCACGCGATTAATTTTTTTAAATTACCAGATCAGAATAATACCGTTGTTATAATTAGTAATTAAATATGCAAAAACGTCATGCTATAAAATTTTCCTTTTTTATTTCTATTACTATCTATGGCACTTAAAAAATTAGTGTAATGTTTAGTGATAATTGTATTTGTAAATTATGTATTTGTAATTGTATTTGTGTTAGTATAAAAATAATATCACTTTTACGTATTCCTCTCAATTATTATTTTTTGAACGTTCGGAACTTTTATTTCAATTGAACTATTGTTTATTTACAACCACATAATGAGAATAGTATTTTGAAAAAAAAAAATTAATTTATTCCTGTTTATAGGGTAGTTTTAGATTTGAATCATAGGTTATAATATATTCAGTAAAAATATTTGCAGCTGTTGATAAGGACAATATTACAAACAATAATTATTAATTTTTAAGTAATAGTAGTATGTGTTTTACTTAATATTACTTTTTTGTTTAGAGTATTAATATTTAAACATAATATATACATATATTAAACAATAATAAATAATTTAATAATTAATATGATAATTAATTATCTGTTTACATACTACGAATAAAATATTGCTTATAAATAATAATTAATTAACAAAACTATGCTCCTGCGTTCTTATGTACATGACACTTTTGAATTATAGACTTTAATGTACATATTACCAATATAAATACTAGGGTTCAGAAGTACAAGAGAGATGCATATTTACTGTATGCTCTCGATTTATAGCATACCAAGCTAAAAATCCAAGCTATATAATGTTGAGTTTAAAAATTGAAAATTAAAAATGCATATTTTTCATATTTCATTAATTTTAGAGAAAATGTCTATACGAGTATTTAATATTTTCTAAATAAATTCATTTTTTCATTCTTAAACAATTTATTTTAAATAATGTTACATAACACAACACTAATAACGCAGAAAACGTACATCATATAAAATTCATTATTATTTTTGGTGGTTATTTATTATTATTTTTTATTGTCTACTACGAGTTTAACGAAAATATTAGTGGTTCAATTCAACAACTTAACAGGTATTATATAACATATATCTATTTTGTATTTCATAGATAATGAAAATATATTTGTTTAATCATTTTTTCAAGAAAATCTCAAATGCCAACCGGTTATACACCATATTTCAGTTTTCAATAATACATTTTTTTAAGTATAGGTTTTTAGATATTGCTATTTAACTTTTATTAAATAAATAATTTTTCTCTTTTGCATAATGCACATTTTTTCAAGCATATATTACTTTTATTGGCTTCTATAACTTCCGAGCCCAACAAATAATAATAATATCACGGAAATATTGGATTGAATTATGAGAAGTGTGAATATTATAACTTATAAACGCTGTACATAGAACGAGTAAATTAATGAAATCAATTTTTGTGAAACGTAAAGATTAAATTTTAACAAGTACCGTAGAAAAATAAGCTGCTTGATGATATATAGATAAACCGGATGCTAGTATTTTTTATCATACTGAGCATAAATACAAAGGTTCACAAATCAGATGTTGAATAATGTATTTAATAAAGATTTTGGAGCGAAATTTAGTATCATATGTACAAGATAATCATAATTTTACGTGACAGTAATTTCGTTGAATAAATTAATAAATAAGCAAAATACTATAAGAACATTTTATGAATTTCTGTAACTAATCTAAAGATTTTATTTTTCGTATTTTTCTGTAGGTTTGAGTAAATGGCTGTTAAATTAAATCTTGAATACTCTATATAGAACAGTGCAGTTTTATTGATAATGATTTTTGATTGGAATGGACAACCAAAAAGAGAAAAAAAATTTTCAGGCTGTGCTCTTTTACACTCTCAAAAGTCGTATGGAGCATGAATAGCCTAATTCCTATAAGGAGATTAATACTTTGTATTGCATAATCGATCGATTTGGATTTAATTTGTTACCGTTCGTAAAATAATCGGTTTATCAACAGCGATTCAGAACCTATCTAATCTAACAGGGAGGAAATGATCTAGGGTCTTCGTGTACACATTTCAATGAAATCGAACACAGACGAGAATGATTAAACTTACTTTTTTATATACAATATTGTTTAGACCGGGTGTATTTGAAAATAACGAATGGTGTTGATAATACGTATTAACAAGCATCACGTAGGAACGAATCGAAGAGAAGATCGCGCGAAAACACGTGGATTATTTAACGATTAGCGTTGGAGGAGGACACGTGCAATTTATTGTATGATCTTAACGGAAGTGGAACTAGGAATTTTCACGCCCGTGGAAAATGTTAAAATTATGCCCTATCATAGACCAATAATCAAATACTCTTCTCGAGAATTTTTTTCTAATAATTAATATACAATCATACTTATTGAGTTTTAACCTAATAATAACAGGGTTTAATAATGTTAAAAGTATCAAATTGGTTGTTAATAATTACAAAAATTACACCCCCTCTAAAATATTACGCCCGGGGATGAATCCCCCGTGTTCCACTCCCTAGTTCCGCCCCTGGATCTCGAGGGCTCTGCGAACTAAACGCAACTCGTCGCCCGTACGTCGACGGGACCCGCGCTCACCCATATCGGCACGACGTTCTCGTTGTAGTGGAACTGCTCGTACGTGTAGTGCATGGACCTGTTGTGCCGATCGAACATGTAGTTGTCCAGCACGCCGTGGGTCTCGGGGTACAGACCGGTGGCCACGGTGAAATGGTTGACGAACGTCTTGGTGGGGAACACGTTGCGCATGTACGGCGGCGAGGCGGACGCTAGACGGAAACGGGCCAGGTGCGGCGTGACGTCGGGCCGCACGTAGTCCGGATGGAAGCCGTCGAACGACACGACCAGCAGCAGCGGGTGCGACGTGACCGAGATGGCCGGGTCCGCGAGGATCGCGCACAGCGCGGCCACGGCGGCCACGATCGACAACGTCATGACGGCGGCCGGTCGACGGGCTCGCGCGATGTCGGCGTTCAGTGACGGTGGCCGGCGGGATGAGCCCGACGACGATGGACGTGAACGTGATGCACGGTCGACGACTGGTGGCCGTGCGGCCCGACGGCGGCGCAGATCACGTGTTCGCGGTCGCCGAGCATGTCCGTGAAAGCCCTTGCGGCCGGTGTCCGGCGTCGGGTGCGTGCGGAATCGGCGGCGATTGTGATGCGTGTCCGGAACAAGTGCGACGGCGCAGTGACGGCGTACGGAACACGCGTGCACACCGGTCGGTACGTGAGCAACGACTGGCCGCACCGGTGCTCTACTACCGTGGTACTCTCCCTGGTCGCCGCGGCCGCCTTTCTCCGCTGTGCTCGCGCCCGACCGGTGTAACGGAGCGGGTCGCGAAGCTCGGTGGTGGACGAGCGGTCCGATAAGCGGAACACGCGAGCGCACGCGCGCGCACTTCTCGCGGTTATTCGTCTGGAGGCGGTTAACGGTACACATTTAGCGAGTAGACGACGTGATGAAAACGTCGTGTGTTAAAAAAATAAAAATAAAAACAGCGTTTACCTAAACACGTGCATGCGTCCGTCCCTGCCTACGGATATGTTCTGTCCACGGGTCAGGGGCGGCCAACTTTTGTAGACTTGTGATCGAATTATGAGTTTTTCTAGGAGGTCACTGTCGACCGAAAAAAAAAAACGCGAATAATGTCACGTTATATACATGTACAATTGCACTTCTTTCACTTCTATTTAAAATATTAACAAGTAATAACGACATCGATGTTACAACTTTACGTAATACGTTTTTCAGTATGTTTTTTTTTTATCTATTTGCGATAAATACCATTGTTCAATACGGAATATGCGTTCGATTACTAATCACTACTGTTGATAACTATTTATTTCCTTATAATTTACAGTAATAAATAAATAAGAGAATACATTTTTATGTTTTTCCTCGACCAACCAATATAAAAATTAGATTAATACGGATGACAAAATATTTATTTTCATTGTAAATTAACTGATTTTTATATTCGTGGGTCGAGGAAAAACATAAAAATCTATTATCATCGTCTTTTTTTTTATCGTGACCGACGATTTGTTAACAAGAGCTAAAAATCGTAACGAAGCGTTCAACGTCAACAGAAAAAAGTTTTGCCAACGGGTTTCGACTCTGGAAGACATTTATTTCATTTTCATTATCATCTTTGTTTTTATTTATTTGTTTGCCAAGGAATACAATATTAGAATAAGACCCATTGTGGCCATGAAATCTTCAAACGGAACAATTATAAATATTCCACTATACGTACCATTACGATATCACTATATGCACCTTCAAACAAAACATGGTTTCTACTTAACGTGCCAATTATATACACATGCTCGTACAATGAGCAAAATACTATTTTTTGTTTCGTATAACACTTTTAATTATTATCCTATTGGCCCCATCATTCGCTTTTGCACGGAACTAGTGCACCCATAATTCTTGGTCTACTGTTGTTCTATATAATTACTGGTTACGACTACAATCGATTCATTCGGATCGATGTCTTATCCTATGTGATTTCCTGCTTAATAGGTACGTAGAAAATAATATTAAAGCGTTATTAAATACGTAATATGCGCAGCAATCGTATCTGAATTGACATTCGGTTGGACAGAGGTCGTTCAACAAATTATCAACACGATTCAAGACGTTAATATAAAAATAACTAATTAAGTAACATCGAGTTTCGTAACAGTTTACCTTCATACACGTGAACAAGCCCGGATTAGGATAGTCTTGGGCCTAGGGCCAAAAAATTTTAGAGGCCTATATTAATAAGTAATAATTAGGGCTAGGATTTATATGCGTTTGCATGTTTTTTCTTCTTAAGTCCAAATTGATTGGTTTTCAAAATGTCCGCGATATAGCCTATTTTCGATTAAATAGAATAATTTTTTTTTTTTTGCATCATTTTCATATTTTGAACATAATGTGTGTAATTTCATATCAAAAGATTTTTGAAAAATCATGTTAATTTTACTAATTTTTAAACTTAAATTTTCAATTTTTTCTTACAATGCTAATTTTAAATGGTACTTATTTAACGAACGTTTGTTTTTCGTACCGTCGTAAATATACTACATATATAATCTTATCATTGTATTAACCGATGTAATTATTCACGCATTATTTAACGACGTACTTATTAGAGGTCTGCACGGGCCAACAATTACTGATCCGGCCCGGTCGAAATTTTCTGCTGACATATAACGGCCATTTCACAGTCGCGCGCATCGTCCGCAACGTTTTCGAATTTAAGTTTATACGTGCCGAACTGACGTGGGCCCGTATAGGTTTTTGCGATCGGCGAATATAAACATGTAAATATATATTTATTATATGAAATTAAACAATGTAAGTTGAAAAACGCCACGTATGAATGTACGGCTGTGAAACAGGTCTAAAACCTTAAAGATATTTTTCAAAAACCGGCTAGGCCCTAATGAATGTTTGTACGGGGCTTGCACGTGGAACATGTTTCTATCAATTAACTCCAATATCAGTACATAATAATCAAGATCAGTAAAGTGGCAAAAAAAAAATCCTACCGTTAAAAAAATATATAATCATTGTATATGATACAATATTATGTAAAAATTTTTAATATTATTACGGGTAAAATGCGAGTGGTTGGTAAATTTTAAATTATGTATTATAGCTAATATTAGTATATTATTTCATTTATATTTTATCATCGTCATACGTTCGTGTTGCAATTACTTTGAAATGTTTTTATTATTAAACAACTGTTGTTGTTCTTATGTTTATCAATAGGAATTTGAATAATTTTACAGATAAAATTAACGATTTCTTTAGGTTGAGAGTTGTTTCTTTGTTTTATTTTCATTTATCTTGTGCCATACATTGACTCAATATTCAACTAGTTGGTATACAACATTACCTATACGTATTATGATAATACTTGACCAAAAAAGTGTAACAGCGCGTATAGTTAATACTGCGTATGTACAACTATATACTTTTAAATATTTTAAGTCGATTAGTTTAACGATAGCAGTGGTTCGACCTTTTATTTTGAAGGAAAATTCGAATTTTAAATTTTTTCTACGAGCCTAAACTCAGCTGGTTAGCTTTTGTACTCCAATACTGAAGTCGATTCAAATATTGTTTTTTATTTTACTAATTTAATTACAATGCATAAACACAACCATATGTGTTTGAGTGAATAGTTTAAATATAACTTCTTATCTTACTCTTAACTACGAATAATTAAAACACGCATTTGGATTCCTGACATACTGGTACTTTCAGCATTAGCTATAACATTTTAATAGCTGTGGGGTATCGTTTTAACCAAATTTATTAGTCAGCTGAAAAAGGTTATTCATACAGAAGTTTAGATTTTGTCAAAAATATTTTCAAAAATAAATAGTTACTGAAACGATAAAAAAACAATAATTTTTATTTAATAAATTATAATAATTGAAATACAAATTATTGGTATACGTTTGTTACAAATAGGGCATTGCCACAATGGATTCGTAAATAGTATAAAATAAGTTTGGAGTGATTGAATTGTCTAAAAACATTTCATTTTATCAAAGTCCTACTTAAGTGTTGACAATCTTTACCATCGAAAGGTCATACAAAATGCCACGTCTGTTAAAATTATTGGGCATCGAACTTTTTTCAGTATTGAGGCAGGTTTTAGAAAGTCATATTTTAAAATATTGGGTTTTAGAATATCAAGTTTTAGAAACACTATGTTTTAGGAAATAAAACTTTCAGAATTTAAATTTTTAGAAATATTTTTATTTTTATGTTGTTTACTCGCATATATAATGTTTTTTAATAATTCTTTTATAATAAAAAATAAATATAATATCATAATTGTCAATACTTAAGATTATTAGCAATAGCTCTTATAAATTCATCTAAATTATAATTAGAACCATCAACTATTCGTTTACATATTTGCAAAAATTTATTATTTCGTGCAGTGGCGAATTAAACAATTTGACGCTTACATGTAGGACATTTGCCGCCGTTTCATTTTAAACTTTTTTTTAAAACAAAATACATATAGAAATATATTGTTAGTTAAAGTATTCTTTATTATTTTAAATTTAATACAATAGTCAAATATTAAATCATTTTCGTTTAGATTTTGAGGTAAGCGAATGTATCGGTTAGGTCTTGAAAGTCAATTGTCGACATTAATTCCGATTCCATGCACAGGAGAGCCAAAATATTTAATCAATTTTCGCCATTAGTAGATCTTAAATAAGTTTTAGTTCTTTTGAGACACAAAAGTAATCTTTCTACCGAACAAATAGTAACCGCCGTACAGGAGTATATTATTAGAGATGCTAACATTCGGAAACAGTTCTTCTAAATTCTGATTTCTAAAAAAATGTAAAAATAATGTAATTTATTTTGTTGTTTTTTTTCTGTTGCATTTTTCATATAAGTTTTGAAATGTATACATTCTTGTGTAAATGTGTTTTATCAATGTCCGTTTCATAAAATTGTTGTAGTTTTTTGGCTCCTTGGACAATATCATCAGTATTAATTGACTTCTTGTCTATGTTGATCAAAAATTTGAATTTATCGTTTAAATTTGCCGCTCCAATCACCTGATTACTTTGCCTGTAGTTTAACCCGACGCTGATTCCGTGTTTCATTGTATTTTCTTTTCTTGAATACTTTATTTGAAATCAACGATTCGATTGTTGCTTCAGTTTCATGTTGTTCTTTTTAAATGTTGGAGATAAATGAATGTATACCAGGATGAGTTGATAATAAACGATGTATTTTGTTGTGCCAACTTTCTGCTGAATGGATGTTCTTGGCATTTCGTTCACAGTTCGACTGTTGTAAATAGAAAAAACATGCCGAGTGGATTGTAAACGGAAATACGGTATTGATTGCATTAATCACTGATTGTTCGAAATCGGTTATTATTTCCAAATTATTATTTTCTTTAAAAAAGATTCCATTTTCAGCAAATTTATTTAAATTAGAAAATCACATATTATATAAATCTTCATCTTTACCAGCCATTAATGCAAATACTAATGGAAATACCATTTCGTTTTCATCTCGCGAAATTGAACCATGCACAACATAAAATTGTTTAAAAAGCTTAGTGCATGATTGAAAATTAATCAGGTATGAAATAATCACATATTATATCAATATAGAACTCTATCGTAATTCTACGATAATAATTGGCAATATGAATAAAATAAAATCTTGATAACGATTATTGAGCAACAAAGCATTATATTTATAAATATTATGTATTTTTGATATTTCCCGTCTTCCTGATCAAAAATATTTTATATTCTAAAACACCATTTAACATTTTTTTAAAACACAGATTTTCTAAAAGTTTCATATTCTAAAATATAGATTTTCTAAATATTTTCATTCTAAAACTAGGCATTCTAAAGCTTGATTTTCGAAAACATGCACCCAAATCCTTTTTTTCTGGTATATAGTACGATATTCTTGTTGAATTGATGTATGTTAATATTAAAATAAGGGTATTTATTTGAAATTCAATTAACAAGGTTATAAATTGCATGGATTTGTCCTGCATGAATTTTATAATTTATTATATGTTTTAATAATATCTAAATATATTGATTTTTTAACTAATGAATTTTTATTTGAGTATCATAATTAAATTAATGAGGACATCAACAAAATATCTCTATAATAGTTTTTATAATTCATTCAATTGATATAATAATAAATTAAATAATTATACTTAATATTCTACCTCTCAGTTCAATAAAATCAATGTTGAACTTTGTTAATTAGGTTGAAGAACTGAAAATGTATTAATACAAAAAAAATAAGTATTGCGTTAGCTTTCAACAGTCATGCATAACAAGAGATTTAAACAGTTTTTATTCACAACTAATAAATATTATTATAATCATAATGAAATTTACTATAATTGCTTTATTATCAATGGTAACTGTTAAAAGCAATACACTATTACATTTACTTCTACTTATCTATCTTAAAATTCAGTCAGATAAAGTAATTGACACTATATTGAATGTGATATGAATAATGGAATTTAAACTATGTTCATCCAATTATGTCTCCGAAAATATAATACGTGTAGTCCAAAAGAAAATATTAATAAAATATTACTACAAAATAGTGGCTCCATATCCATTCATAAAATTACCTAAACTAAATAAACTGATTCTTCATTAATTAATTAACATTAAAACTGCTCAATCATACAATCTAACTAAATATTTATACCCCTGAAAAAAATAAAATAAAATAAACATGAATACTACTGATACTTTTATAAAAACACTTAAGATTCTGTTGAAAAAATTAATAAAATTAATACGGAATAAGAGCATAAAATTATTTTTTTTGACGTTAAACTTGAACGTATATCTTTAAATAAACATTATTATCAACATGATCTCAATATTATCTATAACAGGGGATACCAATTAAAATTTTTGGAGGGCCACATTAGGAGTTTTAAATAATTTCGAGAACCATCAAAATTCAAAGGAAATATTTTTAACACTTTAAAATGCAAGAATTTATTTAGAAAAAGACATATATTAAGCCTCATAATGATATTTAATGTTGGAAATATTAAAAAACAGCTAATTTTGGTGGTAAATCAAACAAACTAGCAAGGCCCTTGAGCGGTTTGGTAATTAAACAATTTGATTCCGTCTGCTCAGGCAAAAACTATCAGTTTTCAAATTCATCTGTTCTTTTTTTTCTAGCCCTTCATCATATATATATAAAAACGGTATTATAAATTAAAACGAAACAAGTTATAACGTAGTACAACAGAAATTAAGTCAAGGGGGTCGGTAAAAAACCAACCAATATATTTTACTATCAATTTTTACTGTTTTTACATGTCTGTGGGCCTGATAAATATTAGATGACCGCTGATCTATAATATACTACATAAAAATAATTTGAATACTTTTTAAAATCCATAAACGTATTAAGGAAAAAATAAAACACAACTAACAAAATAATTTTGTTTATTATTTTAATATTAAAAATCAAAAAAGTATATTTGACAAATTTTCTAAAACTCTAAACAATAATACTAATAATGTATAATAATGTAAACATTTTTTTCAAACTAATAATAATTGAAAATATATAAATAATATAGCTAACAATTTTCCAAAAAAATTTCCTTCTTTTGAAAATGCTGGTGTATAAAATATTAAATGTAATTGTAATCAATTTAATATTGTTAAAACAAATTGAAATTTTAAAATAAAATATAAAGACAAATTTCTAAAATAAAATTGAAAAATACTTCTCTTAATTCAAATTTCACTAAATATGTTTTAGAAAATAACCATAATATAATTTTGATATTAATACCGACTTAGGAATATTAACTACAAATAATAACATTTACATTCATTTGGTTTTAGAAGAGTTACACATACACAATGAAATAATGAAAGATAATTTAAAAAATATTTTAAATGTACAAACTGTTTTTAAAAATAATTACTTGTATCAATTTGTAATAAATTATAATAACCAAAGTATTTATATTTATTAACGTATCTATGTCTAATAAGAACTTATTTTAAATTATCTCTCTGATTAAAATAAATTATCTCTATGTTAAAAGGACCAATTTTTCTCAATATACTCTTTCTTTAATTTTTCATATTTAGTCGCGATTTTATTGACTTTTCATATCCTTGATGATGAATACTTCCGACTAAGCATTTATTTATTTATTTGTTTCTATTTATAAACCATTTATTTATATATGTATATTAATTTACGAGTACTGTATATTTATTAATTTAATTATATTTTTATTATTTTATTATGTATTTATTATTTTATTATGTATATTGTCACCAATAATTTGGTCCTTTATATGACTTATACATTATTATCTAATAATTTTTGAGCAATAAACCCATAGCTTCCATAGACACATCGTCTGCAGATAGTTTGTGTTTAAATAAAGTAGTTATTAATAATTTACTTATATAATATTTTAATGAAACATTTGTATCAAATTCTCTATTGCATCCGTGTACTTCAAATTTGAATAAGTTTTTCTTTGTTCATTGTAATAAAACGATTCAAATGTTGATATTCTCATTAAACAATATTCCTAAACACAAATATTAATAATAACCAATACTTCAAATTTTAATTGAATTTAAAAACATATTGAAATATTTTAGTATATCTCCGAATCCATTCATTATGTAGGAATACCATAGTGGTGTGAGATAATTTGAGATTGAAATAAGAAAAATGGTACATGTTTCATGACGGAAAGCGACATTTTTGCTTGGCTTATCCACGCCACACAGCATTTAAAATAGATATAATACACATAAAAATACGCTCATAATGATCACAAATCTTAGTCCGTTTCATAACTGCATTATATCATAACTATAGACAGACTAGACCAAAATGAGTAAGTAAACAGTAAAAAAAAAAAAAAAAAAAATTGATTTGTTAAACTTTATTAATCATCACTATTTCTTACTACATGTATGAGGCGCCTTAATATGCAATAAAATAGACACTAGAGTGTTAGTAGTAACAGTGGGGTAATGTTAGTATATTGAATATAGAGAATAATGCGGTAATATCAACGTCAAAATTAATAAAAAATTCAAGAAAACTTAACATCAAAGATTTCAGTTATTTTCCTTCGATAAAACTGTTAAAATAGGTATCTGTAGGTCTTAGAAAATAAACAGATGATAGAAATTTATCAGAATGAGAAAATTTATCTTATAATAAAAATATTAATACTTAAATTTAGAAAATAATGCCATAGATCCAAATCAAAATATAAGGAGGCAAACATTTTGGTAAATTTGATCTTATTTAGACATTTGGTTACGAATATGATACCTCATTGGTATTATAATAATCAGTAGCGTAGACATGAGGGAGAGTATTAACAGGTTATAACCCTTTTATTTTATAAAATATACTATCATTATAAGACATAAGTATAAAATTCTATTTCTATTTCTACTAAATGTCTTAGTTGTATGAATAAATGGTTTTTTTATATGTGGTATGTACAGCATATGTTAATTTTTGAACCACTAGTATCTATAAATAACATAAATAATGTATTCAATAATTATTACCTATTCTAACCATGTATTATAACATATATACAAACAAAAATGTAATTAATACAATTTTATATATATTTAAAATATAAAATATTGATAAAAAAAATGTAACACTAATTTTTTAAATTACTAAATTGGTCAATTTATATATTTCTTTTAAAATTAATGATGCATGTAATGTATTGAGTTATAACTACCATAGTCGATGAACATAACAAAGTTTACATCAATTATTTTAAAAACACCAAATAAAAATAAATATTTTTGAACGAAAAAATGGTAATTGCCAACAAATTACATGTAGTAATAAATTAATATAAAACATGTAATACATATATGAAATGATTGTGCTTTCAAATTTTACACTAATTTTATTGATATATTAACTGTTAAAACTAATAAAATGTACAGATTAGCTCAAAAAACCATTTACTTTTTTGTGTCGAAGTGCTACATCGAAAATCACCAAAGTAAAGGTGATCAATACATCGAGACAAATCTCCTGAAATTCATTAGACTATAATACGAGTATTATAAACACGTAATATAAATAATATAAAATCAATAATTTCATATAACAAATTTTAAATTCTTCAAAAGTTTCTGTTTCAGGGAATTATTGTGAACATTATTAATGACTTGGGTATTGAACAAAACACCAGACAAAGGCAATACAATCCATAAAAAACGTTTTGTGCTTGTGGTTGTCAGAAAAAGGAAATAAAACAATCATTTTACCCACGTAACATATCATATTCATATAAAGAATTTATTATCAAATATTTTTTATACATTAATTTCCATTTTCATTAAAAACTTGATTTTTTTGACATATCCTCAAACTGGTAATTTTTTCTCACCATTTAATATAAATATATAATTTATTACTAATTGGAAAAAAATATTAGTTTTAAATTTCACTCAAAAATATCTGATTATTTTTATACTCGTATACTCGTATAACGCATTACAACATATTTTTTTTTTTTATCATTTATCTACATATGACTGTTTATATCATATTTTAAAAATAATTGATAAAATACTTGAAATCAATAAATAATTAATGACACGTACACAAATTTTAATTAGGAATCGCTTTTTATAATAACAATACAACAAAAATATTCCAACAACACTATTTTTTACATTTACATTTTACATATTAACATACTCAACAGGATCTCAATATCTTAAACCATTTAATTTAAACATAATTTTCTTCTTTTTCAAGTGATTTTTTCTTTAATTTTATAGAATTTCCCTCAG